>NC_056731.1:1097990106-1098055106 GCF_019279795.1 Protopterus annectens | reverse complement strand
TTTATTATCTGTATACGTCTGAGGAAATGTTGAAATGATGGCTAACAAACAGTGCTGCTTGTTATTGTAACCAGAGGGATGGTTAGGTGAGATAACTTGAATTACTACTTTTTGGACTAATTTTTACATGGATGGACAAGATAAGTTTGACATTTCTGCTTGTATCATTGTATTTCTGCATATACTCAGTAGTTGCTTGAGTGAGTTAAAGGTTATTTCCTGTTGACTACTACCACCATGCTGCTACCATATCTTTTGGGCATTTTTCCTGGCTTTGTCAGTCACATGTGAAAAGGAGGTGGGAGGAGGAAGGGCTCAGTAATAAATAAGTGTTATAACATTTCTACTGAATTATAATGGTATACTATTTTTACTGAATTGTAATGAATGCCTACTGAAAAGGTTATGTGCAGCAATTATCACCTGTGTCTAAGCATGCATAATTTTCAAGTCATGAAATGCAGCTCATTACCACATTAACAATAAGTGCAGTTACAATATTGCCCTGAGTCATTATCACTTTTCAGGTAAAACCCCAGCAGCTGTTCCTGTTGAGTAAAGGTCGTTATATCATTGATGAATGCACAAGCCAGATTTGTTTTTTTGTCTATGTGGAGTCATTTCAAGCCATCCCTCACCAGTTTCTATCATTTTTACAATTTGTTTGATACACAGTAAAATCCTCATTGTGGTTATAAAATCCTCATTGTGGTTATATGGTTCCCAGAAGAGACCGAAATGCATATAAATGTCTTGGAGAAGAGAACTCTCTTTTTAGAGTTCCAGGCCTTTCTGAACTCCTTCCTCTAGGGATAACTGCTGTCCAAATGGACAATATTGTCAGTGGTTTGGTACATCAACAAACATGGAGGAACGAAGTGCTGGCATTTCATATAATCGGGAGCCATCGCTGTGACCAGCAGTCTGAGTGGGCAGCCAGAACAGGCATAGGACACGTCAGACGCCCACCAGCTGAAGCCCTATGCCTGTCCTCAGCATATTCCGTAACCTGCTTTTTCTCTTTACATGTGGCCTTTCTGTGCCCCCTTATCAGTTGTTGTGTGTAATTTGGTGTTTTCAAGGGTGGTAGGTATGCATATGATATACATATATATGTAGTCTTCCAATACATCTCAAATATCAGTAGTAATCTGTTTGCATTTTCTTTTCTGTGCAGGTTCGTCCACCTTCTGACACAGACATGGCTTCACAAGCAGGAGCACGTCAAGTGAGAGTGTGGGTATGTGGCCATTTCTACATTCACTGGGCTGCCAGCCATGCCTCTGTAAGTGAATACCACTACAACTTGAGCTTCTCCACATCTAGTGTGAAGGCATACTGGACTGCAAGAACAGAGCTGCACATTGGAGGGAATGATGTCATCAGTCACCCACTTGGAAGGCTACGGTTTCAAATCAGAGTAATTTTTGAATTCCTGCAGTCATGCTGGCCACGTTGTCATTTCGTGTGGTCTGACATAATTTCTCGCCAGATATGGAAAACACCAAACAGTCAACGGGCAGCGCAAAAGGCCAGACGTTTACAGAACAGGTTCATGCATGCTTTGAGGCACAGGGTTGGTGGATCTACAGTATGCCATGACAACATCACCACAAAAGATGTTCAGCTTTTCAGAAGGGATGGCGTTTAACTGAGGAAGGCATTGCGTTGTTCTTGACTGATCTCCACAACGGCGTGAGGAGAGCTATGCACGACAAATTGGTAACATGCAGCTTATGAGAAGAATGGAAAACACCCATGACCAAGTAGGACCAGTACGGTAAGTAAAATGTTATTGTTATATTTATGAACACTGTTGTCACTACTTACAACATAGGAAAAGTCGTGTTAGGGAACTTGTACGCATGCTGAGTAACACTTCATTTTCAGATTGCAAAAGAACTATATGTATGCTGTGCACGGGGTACAAATAGGCATTTGCTTATGAATTGTGTTGTGTAAAATATGATATTTTTCTGAGTTTGGCAAGTAACTGTGGTAAGGAGCTGGTGAAGATGCTGAGAAAGAACTGTTTCAGGAGAGTGCTACCATGTACAATCGAATATGTCAGTAACCATCATGCAATACTTTTTTTTTCTTCTGCTTTTATCAGGCATGTCTAGAGTTTAGATGACAGGAAGGGCTTAGTAATACAGATCTTGATCCCATAGGTCCATTGTTGAATGGACACATGTAAAGAGAAAAGGCATAGGTAAGGCAGACTGCTGACACTGAAGGAGGTCATGAGACTGTAGTGGTATCAGCTGTCTGAATGGGTAGCCAGCACATGTATCGGACAGATCAGATGGCCTTGCATGCCACTGAAGTCCCATGCCTGTCCATGGGTTCATTAGTAGAGTGGCGGTCCTTACCTTGCATTTTCTCTTTACATGTACCCATTCAGCAGTATGTTGGCTACACCAAGAATGTGTACATTTACAATGAAATGTGTCTACATGGTAAAATTACTTGGTCTGAATGCTGTACACATGTACATATACCAGTGTGTGTAGGACTCAGGTTATGGAAATTATGATTTTTTTTCATATTTTGGCAAATAACTTTGCTAGGCAGCATGTAACTGTGCCAAGTCATACCTCATTTTGAATACAGTATTCATAGTTCTAACATGGTAAAAGAAGTGTGTCTGTATGTTGTACACATGTACAGATATCAAAGTTTCTTTAGGACTTAGGTTATGGAAATTATGATCTTTTTTCATATTTTGGGAAATAACTTTGCAAGGGAACATGTAAGTGCACCAAGTAATGCCTCATTTTGAAGACAGTATTGAGTGTTACCTCACAGCAAGAGGTTCTCCCGTTCGATTCTCGGCTGGGCTTGGGAGTGCCTTCTGTGTGGAGTCTGCATATCCTCCCCGTGGTTAGGTAGCATTCGAAAGACATGTGTGCGTAAATGGGCGTGCCTTCGTTGAAGGTTGGGCGTCGAGCTGGCACCTCGGCGTTTCGTAAAAATTTACTGCCAATCATTAGCGGACCGGAGTTCCACTGTGTCGACCCCTTACCGGGAAAAGCCGAAAGACAAACAACAACAACATTGATAGTTCCAACATGGTAAAAGAACTATGCCTGTATGTTGTACACATGTACAGATATCAAAGTTTGTTTTGGACTTAGGTTATGGAAATTATGATTTGTTTTCATATTTCGGTAAATAACTTTGCAAGGCAGCATCTGAATGTGCTAAGTAATACCTCATTTTGAAGACCGTATTGACATTTCCAACATGGTAAAAGTGTGTCTGTATGTTGTACACATGTACAGATATCAAAGTTTGTTTTGGACTTAGGTTATGGAAATTATGATTTTTTTCATAGTTTGGTAAATAACTTTGAAAGGGAACATGTCGGTGTGCCAAATAATACCTCATTTTGAAAACAGTGTTACACCTTACAACATGGTTAAAGAACTGTGTCTGTGTACTGTACACATGTACAGATATCACAGTTTATTTAGTCTTGTATGATTATGAAAATTATACATTTCCAATACTTCTCATTATTATGCCCATATCTTTGCAAGGGGGCATGGTGACACAAATGATGGATCATTTTGAAGCTGACATTGAGCCACACAATGTGTACACTGATATGTAGACTCTATGTTACAGGTGATGATATATTATGTTTTGTTTATTTATCAATTATGAGATATATTCTACTAATCATATTGCTGTGAATATCTCCATAAAGCAGCGTCACACAGTAATGGTTAAGGCATCATTTTAAAGTGGACATTCATGCAAACAAATTAAATACAAATTGTATGGGTCTACATGGTACACTGACAGAGATATTGTGCTTTGCTTTTTCAAAAAGGTAAAAAATATACACAATAGCAGCATTCCTTCCCAAATATTTAATAATGACTTCCATACACACTATCAACATTTACACTGTTGGAAAGGTTAGGGTCTGCTGAACAACTTTCACGTTTACATTTTTAGTCTAGCTCTTATAGTTAAATAGTTATGAACATTTGTTTTCTGTATGGTATTACAAATGGATTTTCTGAAAATGAGCTCAGGCTGCACTGTTGTTCCTATGGTGGAATTAAGCAGGCAGCATTTTCTGAGCTGCTCCGGAGTAAATGCGTTAAGGAGGCATTATTAGCTGGCTCAAAGGGCGGTAGCGTAAGCTTCTCTAACACATAGTTGAAGTCCCAAGGAGGGGGAAATGGGTCTCCCTGGAGGCCTAAGGTGCAGAACCCCTTTAAGGAAAGTTTCAAGGTAGACATGCAGCAAGAGAGAGGGTCTAAAGGTAAGCAGGTAGAAATAGCAGACAGATGGGCTTTAATGGATGAGTAAGCCAGTGCTGACTGCAGTAGCTCACACAAATAGGACAGCACTAGGGGTGGTTCACTGAAAAGTGGATCCAGCTGTTATTTGTGAAACCAAATAGTGAACTGTTTCCATTTGGAGCGATATGATTTCCTAGTATTAGGTTTCCTGGCCTCCTGCAGGACATTGAGCACGTCCTCATTGTAAAGGTGTCTAAATGGAATCAGAATCCTATCCACCACGGAGTTAGGAGGAGTGGGTGGATTAATGATCCCTTGTTTTGTGTGAGGAGGTCCACTCTGGGGGGTAACTAGTGGTGACTGCCCTTGGATAGATGAAGAAGTAAGGGGAACCAGTGCTGTCTGGCCCAGTAGGGAGTCACCAACAAAAATGTTGGATTGTCCTGCTGTATTTTAAGCAGGGTTCTCTGAATGAGAGGGAAGGGGGGGAATGCATACAGATATTTCCCCTTCCAGTATATTGAGAAGGCATCTGCTGCCAGTGCCTGTAGTTCTGGTGTCCTGGTGCAAAACCCAGTAAGTTGCCTGTTGAGGGTGTAGGCGAACAGGTTTATTTGAGGTATACCCCACTTGTGGACCAGATCCAAGAAGACCTCTGTGCAGCATCCATTTGTGGTTGTTTGTGCTGGTTCTGCTCAACAAATCTGCCTGTTTGTTGCGAAGGGAGGGGATGTAGGTTGCTGGTAGGGAGATTCCCTGTGAGGCAGCCAATTCCCAAACCAAGAGAGCTAGCTTGCACAGCACGTAGGACTTGGTCCCGCCTTGCTTGTTGATATACCACAGTACGGTTGTGTTGTCTGTGTATATCAGAAGAGTCCCCTGTAGGAGGAAAGGTTGGAATGCCTGTAGGGCTAGCAGGACTGCCCTCATTTCTCTGGCATTGGTGTGTTCTGATTTTAGGTGATCTGGCCACAAGCCTTGCACCTTAGTCCTAGAGTAGCTCCCCAGCCCAAGTCTGAGGCATCTGTGTGCATGACCTGGGTGGGTTGTGGTGATTGTAGTGAGAGTCCTGGGTTTCTCTGCACCTGGTCCCACCACCAAAGTACCACCTTTTTTAAACAGGGAAGAAGTGGTACAGAGTGC
Organism: Protopterus annectens; assembly: GCF_019279795.1. Classification (NCBI taxonomy): domain Eukaryota; kingdom Metazoa; phylum Chordata; order Ceratodontiformes; family Protopteridae; genus Protopterus; species Protopterus annectens. Next base: position 1,098,049,704 of record NC_056731.1, on the reverse strand, counting down.
TCCAAGGGCTGGTTGTGTTATTTCCAGACTGAGTAAAGGTACCACTGCAGCTTCCTCATGTAGAGCCTTGCTAAATGTAGCATGGGTATTGTGGCTGCCATGTAACCCAGTAGTTTCAGGTACTGTCTTGCAGTTAACTGGGTTGATTGGAGCACCTGGAGGAGGTGGTCTGACAGGGAGCTCACCATTGGAGGTGGTAGGGAAGCCTCCATGAGGTCTGTTCTTATTCTGCACCCCAGGAAGACTGTCCTGAGTTTGCTGCAGGTGGAATTTTGGCAGGTTTATCTGGAATTCCAGGGACTGCAGTAAGGAGATCACCAGGTGGAGGTGATCTTGTAGTGTTTGACAGTTGTGGGCCTGGATGAGCATGTCGTCCAGGTAGGGGTATATCTGTATCCCCTTTGCCCTGGTGTAGGCTACCACTGGAGCCAAACATTTGGTAAAGACTCTGGGAGCAGTGGAAAGACCAAAAGGCAAGGCAGAAAATTGCCAATGAGAGGAGCCCACCAAGAATCTTAAGTATTTCCTGTGCGTGAGAGTTTGATAGGGATGTGGAGGTAGGCATCCTTTATGTCTACAGTAGCCATGAATCCCTGTGGAGTAATCAGGGGAAAAAGGGTAGGCAAGGTGAGCATTCTGAAGGTGGGTACACCTTTAGGAAGAGATAGAGGTAGGAAAGGTCCAGGATGGGTGTCCATGGTTCGTCTTTTTGGGGACCAAGAAGAGCCTTGAATAAAAACCTTTTCCTTTTGCAGAGGGTGGGAATGACTGTATAGTGCTCTGGTCTAGTAATGTCTGCAATACTGGTTGTAGGAGCAGCAGTTGTGGAGGGGGATGGAGAATGCCCTTCCATATGGGAGGAGAGCGCCAAGTTATGTAGTAGCCCTCTTTGAGGATAGACAGGGCCCATTTGTCTTTGGTGATCTGGGTCCACAGGGGAGACAATGAGAGAGAAGGGCGGACAGGGGCACCGTAGGGGGGTGAGGTTGAGGCGAAGGTGGCAGGTAGTCAGATGCTACCTGCCCTGTCCTGAAAGGGAGATCTCTGGCTAGATGGAGAAGGTGCTCTAGACGTAGGAGGTTGTTTCCTGATGTGTTTATGAGGTCTAGCAGTGGGGTTAGGCTGGGACGGTTTCCTGATAAGCTGCATTTTGGAAGGACAGTTCCAGTGGAACTTAGGAATTGGTGATACCAAGAGATGTTCGAAGTCCTGCATCTCTTTGCCCTTGTGTTGCAGTGATTTAAAGAGGTCTGCTACTTTAGATCCAAAAAGTGCAGCATTATCCAGGGGTACATCCATGAGCTTAGTCCTAAAATCGTCTGGCAGGGGCTGTAGGCGCAGCCAGGAATATTTGCATAGGGCGGATGCTGATGCTGCTGACCTAGCAGAGGATTCAGCAGCATCATAGCTGCACCTAATGGAGTACCTGGTGAATTGAGATGAAAGAGCCAAAAGGGAGGACAGGGCTGTTTTGGCCAGGGAGTCTGGAATATCTGCCTAATGTTTTGTGGAAGATTGTAAAAGAGATAGGTTATACTTAGCCATATGGGTCTGGTAATTAGTGGCTCTAAAGGCCAGTGTAGCAGAGGTATAAATCTGTTTCCCTATTCTCTCCATGATCTTGCTGTCCTTATCAGCAAGGAGAATAGTAATAGTGGGCAATAATTTGGTGGCTTTGTCTGTGGCCACAGAGATAGTGGCTGGGTCAGCTGGGGGGCACTTTATCAGGTGCTTTGCAGTGTCAAGTACTTTGTACAGCTAATCTGGTTTGCATGGAGCAGGAGGCTGAGAGTCAGGGTTAGTGGATGCTGAAAAAAGGCATCTAAAAAGGCTGGTAGGATGGGAGGAACAACAGATGGGCTAGGTGTTTCCATTTGCATGAGGTCGTAATACCTCTTTTGTACCTCATAAATTTCTGAGGAATCCCATTTGAAATGTTCCTTTATCCTGCTAATGGTCTCACTAAATGTTAAATCTTCCACTGGGGAATCAGGGTCCAGGGACTCTGCCTCAGGGGATCCATACCCAAAGGAGAAGAAAGTTGTGAATTGTAAGAGAGAGATTCTTCAGAGGAGTCTGAAAGGACTTCCTCACCCCTAGGAGGCTGGTCTGTAGGCATGGACCTAGGGCTTAAGAGAGGAGGAGGGGTGGAGGTGGAAGATGATGTAGGGCTCAGTGCCATAAAGGCACTGAAGAGGCTCTGGCTGAAGACCTGCCAGTCAAGCATGCTTTCAGAAGTGGGAGTAATATGCTTTCCTTCTCGCTTCTTTTTGCAGGAGTGATGGCTGTTTTCCTGGAAACCGGGGACTGTAAAGGAGCAGGTGTCTCCAACGACTCCCAATGAATCGCTGGTTCCCCCCTGGCATCGGATTGCGGCGCTGGTATAGCCTCGGTGGACGTGCTCTTGTCTGTGGATGGTGCAGCGTCCTTAGAGGTACCAGTGACTTCCGCAGAAGTGGATCCGAAACCTGGTCCTGAAACCAGGCCTATGTCAGCCACAGGCTGGGACTCGGGTGGATGAGGCTCAGCTGAAGTTGAAGGCCGTAAGGTTCTGGCCTTTTTGGGCGGTTCAGAGGGGGATGTCAGCAGGACCTTCCATTCTAAGCATAAGAAGCTTCAAGCGTTGGTTCTCAAGATACAAATTTAATGCATGCAACTGGCTACGCAGAGTTTTGTCACGAATGCCTGGCAAATCGGGCAGGCCTTATAATCGTGAATTCTACCTAAACAGAACAAACGCTTGTGGGCATTCTTATGATGGATCTGGCATTCACACTGACACTTTCCCTTTCTGGATGACATTAACAAGGAATATTACAAAAGGAAGGACTGAAAAAAGGTGCCCCAATGGGGTACTTATCAAACATTTGCAACGTCAGCGGTATCAGGAATACCTGGCATATGAATGGCGGCTGAAAAGTTCTGAGGCCTGGTGTGCCATCACTTATGGCCCAAGTTCCTCCGCCTTGCCTGACATCTGATGCACCATAGAGGGACTGAAAGCTTTTGAATACTGGCCATACGTACGCGAGACTGAAGGGATAAACCCATATGCAGAATACTGCAACATGGGAATAGAAGGACATTTACTGTTCTCTGACTGCTTACTAAAGCAAGTCAAGCTGATGTGTGCAGAGTGTCTCACCACAGCAAACGCCAGATGATGTCTCTGTTTGTTTGGATGTGCGAGATATATATCCTGTCAAAAATCTTTCCTGTCAGGTTCGAAAGTGCTGCTGTGAGAGTTACAAAGAAATCAGATGCTGGTTAGAGGATGACATCACCTCTGGTCACCTGACTCTGGTACAATACACACAGAGCTTTGCTAAGATCTGTGTGGTAGCATCTGAAAGCTATAACACAATTTCAAGCCTTCCATCCTTCCAGGGTTCTCTGATAAACAAACACATTTGATCAGTTACAACAATACAACCTAATATACATGCACACATTCTTTCTGTCCAGCAGGACCTACTGTTGATGCATTTTTAACACAAGTAACTTTACAAATACATTTTTAACTCAAACAGCTGTACAAATCAGTGTGACAGTCCAATAAACAAAATTCTTTACAAAACTCCAGCTAGCTGTGCTGGCATATGTACACATGTACTGCCCTACTCTCCCTGGCACAGATAGTAAGTACTACCTCATAACACCACATTAGGTTTAAAAGGCAGCAGGGTTTGAATGAGGTATGTGATATCTGACTGACAATGACTGGGTAGACACTAAGGGACATACAAGGTATGCAACTAAAATTATTTCATTATGGTTGGTGATAGGTAATGCTTGCAATGAAGGTTATGTCGATATGTAAATCCAATTCACCACAAACTCGTCGCTGTCACAGTACGTTTAATGACTCGCACAAATTAAAAACAAGTTAAAAACCTAACTGACTTTGTGCTTTTGCCCTTCACAACATCTACTGCATCATCAGAAGCGCTAACTCAATTATGTTTTAACTTGTTTTTAATTTGTGAGTGTCATTAAACCTACTTTCTGTGACAGTGATGAGTTTGTGATGAATTGGATTTACTTTACGTTATTTGATGACACTTCTTCTGGAGTTTCTACTTGATTATGTCAATATGGTTTGTTTTCATTTATATAAATATATGATTGCCTAGATCATAAGTGATAATTTAATAAGATGTTTTTTGTTTCGTCAGTTAGGACTAACAGAATTGTGCAAGTAGCAGAAAAGATCTACTGGGTTCAAGAGCTAAGCATGCTTAAATAACTGGTGCATGATTTAACAAAGTAGGCTGATACTAACCAAACAGGCCAGAGTACAGGATCTTCTAAGGCACAATGCTGTACTTTGTACTGAGACTGATAGAGAGAGTGAAAACTGCTAAATCTATTGGGGAGGGGGTAATTAGTGTAGACTTTCTAATGCAGGACTGACAGATTACAGTACAACTATGCATTATACAGTAGATGCACAAGACCATCACTACTGAAGAAGTCCTGACCAACTGGGATTTCAGCCACAGAAGGCCTCACATCCAGCCCGACTTCCACAGCTCAATACTTGTGGGATGTCAAGATGTTTGCAGTATGAGACATATGTCACCTTATGCCATTTTAGAGCTATGTTGGCCAGAAATGTAAGAGACGTTTATCTTGGAATACAAGAAACAAGGTACTGACTTAACCTGTACATTTAGAAAGAGAGAGAGAGAGAGACAAAGATAAATACAAAGAAAAAAAGAGTGGGAGAGAGAAGTCCTCCAAATCTAAGCAGAGAGGAAAGGAAAAAGAGCTCCCAAAATTTATTTAGTCCTGATGTCCACTAACAGAATGGGAAAGGGAAGGAATTATAAGGATATGGTACCCTACCCCAGCCCATGATGCCCAAACCCAGAACAAGGGGATGGTTACGGAGAATAAAACTATGACTGTGATTTATTTGAACATCTATTAAAAGTTGTTATACAACTGTATTGTATAATATGTTTAACTCACTGGTGCAGGATTCCTAATTATTTGGATGATTACCAGATCTCAAGATGACAGGGAGGTAGCATGAAAAGAACGGCTAAGTTCCAACACAGATTACAGTATAGCCCTAGTAAATATAACTCTGGAAGAGATGTCCAGAGTATTTAATTAAGGGATGGAGAGATGACCAAGTACCTGTTTCTATGACAGCTTGGATACTCACCCTTTGTGGAAGGCCACAGTGGTAGCTGTACTTCTAACCCTGTGAGCTTGGGCAGCTGGTTCTATTTTCTAAAGTTTGGATGCATAAAAGTATAAGACACAGGGAAGTCGAACATTTAGAAACTGTCTGCAGCTCTATTCTCCTTCCCTGCTGGAAATGATGACAGTTGACTACAGCTTCTAGGATTCCTGGTTCTGTGTAAATATCTCAGGTTGGCAGTACACATCTACAAAATGCAATATCCTTTCCTCTCCCTTATACTGATGGCTGTGAAAGATGCTAGGTAGTTGAATTTTCTAATAAATGGTTCCTTTTAATAATCTCCCAGTTGCTTTTTGTCTGGTAGTTAGTGCAGAGGATCATGGCTATGAGCTGTTAATGAGCTTCTTCCTGAGGTGCAAGATTTCCTCAGCTTCCATTTGCCTAACTGCAATACTCTCAGCAAGTCATTTAACCAATTATTCCTCCCAGGCTGATCCTGAAAAATATCCAACTGGATTAGGGCTCCACCTTACGTAACAAACACAACTAACTACATAAACAAATATGCACTGGGTTACCCTTCTTGCTACCTGCAACACCGAGGCAGAGGTGAGGATTTGGATAAAAGGGGAGGAAAAAGTCCACACAGTCATGGCTGCTCCCTAGTGGCCACCCTGCCACTTTCTGTATACTGATCCTTCACTGGTCAACCCTGTGACAATAAAGGACTGGTTTAGAAGAGTAGTTTCTATCATACTTGGGCATGGCAGGGCGAAAAAACTCTGTATCCTTTTCATCCATTTTCCAAAAACCTTCACTAGCCAGGTTCCCAAAAAGCAGCTTCTTGACCACATGTGCAATGAGGAGCTGCACTCTGCCATACTCTGACATGCTGCTATAGCCTCAGTCATCCATGTTTTCCATCAGGGATGCCAAAATGTTCCCAGTATGAGACTGATTCTTTTTTACAGCATCATATCCACATTTAATAGAGTGTTTTACCGCCTACCTTCGTAGTCTAGGTGAACTCTAGTACTTTTGTTCTAGGGTCCATGTTAGACACCTCCCAATCTCCTTGACTTGATCGAGGAGTGTAATGTGGCACTTGGGCATACGTGTCCAATAATTTAAGGCCCTGATGGCCATAGTAATATATATCTTCTTCTCAAGTCAGTGTAGAACTCGGCTTTCTTTTTCATTTAGGAGAGTACTGAGGGAAGAACCAATATGGTTCCATTTTGTGAGTCCATAGTCACTACTGCTGCATCTGCCACAGGGTTCTTGTAGAGGAGCACATAATGGTTTCCTGGACCCCACAGAACCTGTCCAGTTTCTTAGGGGCAAGGGACTGGGTGTCTGGTTTCTTAGAGGCTACAAGAAAAGCACCCTCCAAAGCCCCTCAAATAGGAAGAATAGTTACAGGTTTAGGGACATCAAGATCCAATAAAATAAAATAACTTTTTGGGCATCAAATGCCTTCTTGGTTTCCCATGTGAAGTACTTTTTCAATCAACAAACAGTGTTTCCAAATAATTTCCTGTGTCTTACCCACACAGGAAAACTTATGTTCAAACTCACCCTGTCTAGAGGGTTTGCTCCTGATGCCTTGAGAACAGCCACTGTTACTACCCCACATAAAAGAGTGGGTCCTCTACAGATGCAGGTAATTATAGACGCAGCTGCCTCACCACCCTTGTATGCAAAGCTATGAAATGTATCACAGAAAAACAAATTTATACAGACACAGGCAACTTAACTGATCTACATCCCAATCAGTTTAAAAAGGCAACAAGGGCTGTGGACGGTAGTCCCTACTGGCTCAGTTCCCCCCTCTTGCCTATTAGCTATTCTTCTCTGCTACATCTTTCTTAGACCAAGCCTAAGAGTGCTACCACCAACTTTAAAATTGTTGACCACATCAAGCTTTACCTACAAACTAAACCTAACACATAAAAATCAAGTAAAGTGCTCAGGAAATTAAACTCTGTATAAAGGCACTGACCTCTGCGTATAAATTCAACTGGCAGATTCTTTCTGTAGCAACCTGGTTGACCTCGTGGTTCAACCCACTCTGTTCACAGTCTCTGCTCTCTGGCTCACTCTGCTCTCCTACCCTACCCCCAATTCCCACCCACCCCCATTAAATTAGATTTAATCTTTACTAACCACAGCCCTTATCCAAAACCAACCTATCCAATTACTCTATCTCCCTACCCCAATCACAAACCAACTTAATTTACTTAACATTGCTCACCCACCCTCTCTCTACATAAATTAAGCCAACTAGTCCAAAGTACAGAGTCCACAACAAACCCAAGATGGTGGACTACTTAAATAGCTACATGACCATCATGTTCATCTTATACTCTACTCTCCTCTTTATCCTATCACCGCCCATTACACATCTCATCATACTTACCTTAATATCCCTCTAACTACCCATACTACTCCTTTCCCACACCCAAAACTAACCTGGCTCAACACTATCCCAATTACACCCTCCATCTACAACACCATCACAAATCAAATCTCATATAATATTCTCTTTCTCAAACCTTGCCCAACTATTTCCCTCAAATATGATAAACTACTTACAAAATTTTTAAAATTTATTACACACACAGCATCCCAACTAATCCTTGGTGGTAACATCCACCTCAATTAGTTACCTTTCAAGTCTTTGCCGTTACATAAAGCCACAGAATTCTTCAATTCCACACTCCTTAGGATACTAGACAACCTTGCCCTACCTAGGACAGTAAGAATAAAATCCAATCATGCACCCTGGGTAACCAAAGAAACAAGATCCCTACTAAAAACAAGGGACAAAGCATGTGAAAGGTGGAAAACAGACAAAAACTCTACAAATAAACAAACATACCTTCAAAATGCATAACAAAGTCCAAAAAAAGTTAGACAGGACAAAATAAACCACTATAGTACTAACCAATTCAAACAACAAAAAAATCCTAAAAAATTCTGGTCTACCATAAAAACATTCTACAACCAGGACAAGTCAGTACACCTCCCCCTCAACCATTTCAGCCATTACTAATAACAACTGCTCTACACCTGATCCCTCTATCTTAATATCAAATCAGTGCAACAATAACTTTTCCTTCTAGCCTGTCCCCATTAGCACTACTTAAAAAAAAAAAAAAAAAAAAAAACTGAAACATACAACACTAGCATCAGATCAACTATCACCCGATTATCTTAAAATCTCTGCCGAAGCCATTGTGTACCCTGTGTCCATCCTCATTAATCGATCCATCTCTGAACAAAAAGTCCCACCCAAATGGAAAATAGCTCACATTAACCCACTGCCTAAAGGCAGCAGCTCAACAGAATTATAAGACTACCACCCCATAGCAATCCTACCCCCCATCCAAAATCCTAGAGACATGCATTCATTCTCAATTACTTAACTATCTCCTAAAAATCTTCTTTTAAATATGCAACATGGCTGTCATCCATAGCACAGCACTATCACTGCACTGATGGCCTTTACTAACACAAACTCCCAGAGAAATGAAGGTAAACTAGTGTCAGCTATATTTCCCGATCAAAAGCCTTCAACACTGTTTCACATTACAAACTTCTAACAGTTCTATCCAATTTTAATCTTAGGCATACCACTATAACATGGATCCAGGACTAATTAGCAGAATGACAGCAACCTGTTATATGGCAGCAAAACCTCTCCCTCTCCTACCAGTCACTCAAGTAGTGCCACAGGGTTCCATCCTGGGACCCTTCCTTTTCATCCAATTTAATAATAACCTACATATGGCTACAACAATTGCTTCCTTGGTCCAATACACAGACGATGCCACCCTATTATGCACTGCCCCACACTCGATCTCAACAAATAATCCAACAATCATTCTTAGAGGTAGAATGATGGTTAGCTAATGCTTTGCTCATCCTCAACCCCCAAAAAGGCAAAACCTATGCTTTTTCAGCCCACCAGAACCAATGACCTCCCTTCAACCTTCAATATATAGGTTCATAGGTAGGTACTAGGCTATTGGCCCTAGGGCCTATATAAGCCTAGCCAAAAAGGTATCCTGGCTTTCACCACCCAAGAAAATTATTTTCCTGTGCCCCCTGTCGAGCAGAGCCACAGAACTGATCCCTGGGGTGAATTTCCTATCTCCCATCCAATCATCAAGATTTTTCTTGAAGAGTGCTATTGAGGAGCTTTGTTTGATATAGATAGGTAGTTTGTTCCAGACTATGGGAAGTCTCTGGGACAGGAATCTATCCCTCCAGCATATTCTGTTTATTGTGGTGAAAAGATTTAGGTCCCTGGAGTGTGTAGCTTGGAGGGATTGGGATTTCTTTAAGTGGAGCATGTCCAACAGCTCTGGGTTTGACATAGCTTTGTATGTTAGGCAGAAATCGGCTCTGAGTAGGCGATATGCAACCGAGTAAAGCTGGAGTTTTTTGAGAAGGTCTGCGTAGGGCATCTGTTTAAGGCCGGTAATCCTCTTTGTGAGGTATTTTTGTGGCCTTTCTAGTTGTTGTAGAGGTCTTGTGAAGTACATACCAAAAGGGGCATTGTACTCTATAATGGGTACAATGTGTGACAAGTAAAGGGGAACAATGACCTCTTTTTTCCTGGATGAGAAACCTTTTGTGATGGTGTGCCAAGTAGGATTTCTTGACTACTACTGTGATTATAAAAGGAGAGACTACTGTCCACCTGTGTCCCAAGGTCTCTTATCACACTTTTGGTGTTAAGTAGACTACTGCCTATGTGGTAGTACATGGGTAAAGAGTTTTTACCAAAAGGGATGACAATGCACTTTTTGGCATTGAGCTTGAGGCCATGGCTTTGACAGCAGGCATTGGTCTCAGTGAAGCCCTTTTGCAGGATGTCCACATTGTTAGGAGTTTCGATTATGGCTCCTAGTTTGCAGTCATCTGCGAACTTCATTAGCCAAAGACCTTCTGAGTTATCCTGTACTTCCGAGAAGTAGATACCAAACAGGAGAAGACCCAGGACTGAACCCTGTGGTACTCCACTTGTCACTGGTCTAAAGTTGGATTTGGAGTCTGCTACTTTCACAATGTGGGTTCTGTCAGTGAGCCAGTTGGCAACCCATCTTGTGACACAGGGATTTATACCTAGTTTAATGAGTTTATCTATAATTCCAGAGTGGGGGAATGGTGTTGAAAGCCTTGGCGAGATCTTGATAGGCTGTGCGAACCACCTTACCCTCATCTACGGCTTTGGTAATCGCTTTAGACGTCTATCAGGTTTAGGAGACATGATCTGCCTTTTACAAACTCGAACTGGGTGGGGTCCAGGGTCTGGAGATTACCAATGTCATTGTTTATAAGTTCCATGATGATACGTTCCACAGCCTTGCAGACCAGGCTCATCAGGCTAATGAGGTGGTAGTTCCCGGGGTCCGTGGTGGCTCCCCTTTTCTGGAGTGGGATAACCATCGCTGTGCACCATTCGGTGGGCACAAAGTCTGAGGTGAGGCTATGATTGAACATGGTACTTAGGTGGGGTGCCAGTTCGTTCTCTAGTTCATGTAGAACGCAGCCTGGGATGTTGTCAGATGCCATGGATGCTGTGTTCTTGGCTTTGGACAGAGTGTGGTTTTTACCTGTGCAGCCGTGATTACAGGAACTTTGCATTCTTCCGGTATAGAGATGGGCCCTTTAGGGGGTGAGAGGGAGGTAAAGTTAGCACTCAACCTATCTGTCAGGATGTTGGCAATATCAGTTGGTTCTGTATATTTAGTGCCATTGTGCTGTAACTCAGAGCAGATCTGAGTGTTGCCATTTAGATTCTTGACATAGCTATAGAATGCTTTGTGGTTGTCTTTAGAATCAGTGGCGATTTTGTTAACTAGCTTTGGAGGATTTTATGAGGGATCTCAGCTTTTTACTGAGGCTGACCAGGGAGTTCCTCCAATCACGGGATTTTACTATTTTTTGCAACAGTTTCTTTCTTCTGTTGCAAAGTTTGTTTATGGCAGGGGACCACCAGATTGGCTTCCTTTTTTTGGAGGATAGCAACTTGGTTCTGTTAGGATTGCGCAATCCATGCACTCATGTAAGTGCTTATAAAGTGCATTTGCGTAGGATTCAGCAGTCACACCTCTATTGTCCGTCTGCATGGGTGTAATGAAGTTTGCCACTTCTGTCTTAAGAAGCGTGAAGTTGGCTTTGGAGAATTTTTTTACGGTGGTTTCCCTAATGGGGGGTGGGGTGGATTGTGGATGTCTAGGATGATTAGCTTGTGGTCGGATCTGACCATCGAGGAATTGACCTCTGGTGTGGAACACCGGTTGCCCATGTTGGTAATGACCAGGTCTAGGATATTGCTGTCCCAGGTGGGGGTGTGGATAAGTTGATCCAAGGCATTGGAATTTATGAATTCCAGAAAACATTGAGCAAAAGTGTTGGTACACGAGTAGTTTTCCCAGTTAATGGTGGGGTAGTTAGAATTGCCCATTATTAGAGTGTTAGGTTGTACCCTAATATTTTCCAGTATATCAAGAAATGAGGAGTGGGAATCCTGGGACATGGTGGGGGATCTGTAGCAAGCTAAAATTTGGATTGCTGTCTTGCCAAGAGTTAGCTGCATTTGGATAATCTCGGATGCATTATGCTAAGCAACTAGCCTGGAGGTGTGGATATCCTTAATATGGACAAGCCTCCGCCTTTAGTGTTTCGGTCCAGATTAGGTTGCTGAAAGGTGTGGCATGAATTATAGCCTGGTAATGCAGGAGTGGTCTCTGGAGCCTTGAACCAGGTCTCTGCCACTGCACAGATGTCAATGTTCTCCATTTTAAGGCGTGCCTCGAGTGAGTGCATATTGAGGTTTAGACTTCTAGCATTGAATAGCCTTACCCTCAGATTTTGCTTGCTTGTACCTGTTACAGTGGTGAGTTTGCCATTTCAACCTTGCATAAAAAAGGCACTATAGGGGTAGCAAGAGCCTTAGCCAGTATCCGGAATCCAAAGGGCGACAGGTGCAGGCAATCTCTGGCAAAGCATCGTGGTCTGTTGATCATGTCATCCCAGGCAGACAGATACTGGATCCCCTTAGAATGCCACCAGTAGCTTAGCCAATTGTTGAAGTCAATCATTTTGTCCTTGTACTGTGGTATCATTCTGGGTGATGGCAGGATGCTACTCAGGGCTAGGGTCATACCTGACTGGGCTACAAGATCAGATAGCTCCTTCATGTCGCTCTTCATGTAGTCCATGTAGGTACGTCTCAGGTCATTCACACCAACATGAACAATGAGAGAGTCATATTTGTACTTGTTGTGAAGTGACCTGAATGCATGCGTTATGTGGCGGATCCTGGCACCAGACAGGCAGCTGACAATAACTTTCTCCTTGCTTAGCCTGGTAAGTGGAACATCAGTGTGCCTGACTAGAGTGTTGGGTATGTTGTTATGCCTTATGGGCTGTGGTGAGTGGCACACTGAGTTTGTGGGCTGTCATTTGGGTTGTGTTGGGGGGGGTGGAGGTTGCTTGCATTTCTGCTTTGGAGGTCTCTGTTGCTTGGGCAAATTTTTATTGAGAGCCTATGTGAATGCAGGTGTGTGTTTTGTGTTTCTATGTGTGTGTTTTGGTGGTGTAGGTTTTGAGGGACTATGTGATGAGTGTGGTGTGGTGCAAGTATTTACCCCCTACTCTTGACTGGCTAGTCCAGTCTTGAGTGAAGAGAGCTTTGCTTCCATTTTGGCTATATAAGTGCATCTCTCACAGGTTGTAGTGTTGGGTAGTAAGAGGAGAGTGTTGTCTGTGTACATAAAAGACAATTGCTGCATTGCCCCAAGATGCCCAGATTAATCCGGTAGACAGGAGAAAACACCGGGAGCTGAACGTTACATATGCCTGAATAGGTGCTTATTTATTAAGTACTAAAACCTGTTTTCCTCTAGACAAGTGAGGAAAGTTGAGTGCTGTAGTAATTTGTAGTTTATTTAGTGCTTATGAGTTTTGAACAAGTGCTGAGCTCAAAGAAACAGATTTGAGTGCTAAAACTAAAAAAACTGGCTAGTTCTAAGGGAAAATTAGAAGAGCAGACTTTATGGCGCCAGGAATAGTTTAACCCTATCTAAGCGGCGGGGGCTCAGAAGCTTACAAACAGTCCTGGATACAGCAAATATGTATCTGGACTAGAATACTTACAGCAATAGCAGGAAACAAGCTTAGAAAAAAAAATTGTAAAGTGGAAAGGGAGTAAGGAGGAGCAGAAGATAACTTAAGGTTAAGAACCAAGTGGGTTGGCCTTCTCAAATGTTCTCCCTGTATTAGGTAGAATGAGGTAATGAAACTAAACTGGTAGGAGTGTTCCAGATCAAATTTACAGTAGGGGCAGGCAACTGCAAAGCCACCAAGTAGAAAATTTCCAGTTACTATCTCACACACAGTGAAACTAGCTAGAAACATATGCAGCAGACAATAAAAGCGTTATAAATAACTCACAAAAAACAGGATACTTAATGTTATACATCGCAGATCAGGGTTTGCTCAGTGCCCTTCCTCCAATTAGCTCAGTGTGAAATGCCACAAACATTCACAAGTTAACTTCTTAAGTAACAGAAAGGTGAAACCTGAAACAACTTTAAAAAAAGCTCGAAAGAACCAATGAGGTGCTTACTCCAAGCAGTAGTTCAGGTAACCCCAATCAGTCAATGACCATAAACACTTCCCTCTCACTGAAATGCAAGAATGGCTTTGGCTAAACTAAGATGGCCTGGAACATTGCTCAGACACACACACACACACACACACACCAAACAACGAGGCCCAAAAGACAAGCCTGAATATAGACAATGCTACAACTACCCACACTACTTGGGTAGAAAAAAAATGCAGAATTGTTTATCACAGCAGAAAAGCAACAATCATTTCTCCCGTAACCCACAACAAGCTTCTTGGAGTAATAATAGATAGTAACGTGAAGTTCGACATATACATAGCCCAATCAATAAAAAAATTGATAAAAAAAAACTCTGTTCACTCTATAGACATAAAAAATTCCTCACAAATAACACAAAAGCCATCATTGCTAGAACTCACTCCACACTTCTCTATGCATCTCCAATACTCACCAATTTCAAGAAATCATATCTAAAACTCGACACCTGCTGCAATAAAATTGCAAGGTTTGCCATGGAATCTACATACAGTTCCCATCACTGCCTAGCATTAAAAAAACTCTCTTGGCTTGAATTGCCCAACTTTCTGGTCTCTACAACCCACTATAGCCCATGAAATACTCTACCAACCCGACAAAGTTCCTGCCCTCCTTAACTTCTTGCATCCATACTCCGCCAACAGTGTTCTCCATTCTAACAACAAATCGCTACTAAAGATAACTAAAGCCAACACTACTGCTGAAGCCCTTTATTCTCACTAGTTAGCTAAACAATGTAATTCTCTCCCTCTAAACATAAAAAATGTCACCACTATAACAAAATTCAAAGAGATGCTTAAAACACATATAAAAGAAAAATGGTTATGCTCTTGTACTAGCCCTAGCTAAGGAAATTCTATGCTTCTAGCTAGCCTGCCTTGATCTTGCAAATATTACCTCAAACACCGTCCTCCACTGCATTTCTACTTCAAACATCTTCCTGCAAAATCATGGTATATATTGCTGAATATTGTACAATGTATGTTTATGACTACATTTGTTATTAGAAATTCAGGTTACTAAAACCATACAAAATGTTGTGTTTTACCTCTATACCTAATGTATGACAAAAACCTTTGCTACCACTGTAAACAATATGTTACTCTATTGTACTACTTGTGGAGCTTTTCTCTTCGGGCCTCTGCCGACAAAGGACAATTTAGTCAGACTTTACTGGTCAACAAATGCAAAATAAGTAAATAAAATAAATAAATAAATACTCATTCTGTGCACAGTGCTTATCTCAACATGGCCAAGGCTTTTCAGACTATTCTCCTAAGCTGGAAATACAAACTTAATGTGAACCCCTACATTGTCTGTTGCACTGCAAACTGTCTGTCCAGCAGACCGCAAGTTGTGAATCTGCTCGTTCCCTCTATGAATGTAAATTTGTAACTAGAGAAGTGCCACAGTGATCACTTCTGGGATCTCCTGTTTGGCATTTATTTTGTAGACATCCAAGCCAATATCCTAGAACTGTGGTGGACTTAGTTTAGCGATGACTGCAAACTGAGCACAGTTATCCGCTCATCCACAGATACAACACCGTTTCAGCAAGGGCTGCAATATGCTCATACATGGTGTATCAAAATCAGTCTCAAGTTAAAGATGCCTTCTCTCTCTTGAAGGAGATCTGAACTACCATCAAGCAAGACTGCTAGTTTCTGCTGATAAGCTTATTGAAGCTTTGTCGTCAAAATTTCTTGATTTGGATTAGGTTCCAAGTAGCTGTGCAACTTTGCAGACTTTTCTCCTCAGAGTACATCTGCATGCTTAATTATTTAAAGGACTCCTGAAAGCCCAAGGTGCAAAATGCAAAGCTCTCCAGAAACACTATCAGCATACTGATCTATAACATCAACTGCTCTGCTAAGACTAACTAAATAAATAAATTACATGAATCAGGATGTCATCTAAAGCCTAAAACTTTAGTCAAGGTTGGCCAGGGGTCACTCCAAACACGAGTTTGAGATACAGTCTTTTTAAGACTTAGTCTTACCCCTATTTCTCAGACTGAAAAGGACTGCCAAACAGTCCTACATGGTACTAGGACTAAAAAGAGATGTCTGATGTCGGCCACAAAATCTGTCAAGGAAACTGTTTTTCCTAGAACACTAAACAGAAATTATATGCAGATTTCTAGAGCATGCTTGTGTCAACTGCTATCAGCTTTCTTTGCTCTCATGTAATGCAGTGACAAAAATATGGTTTAATTTCTTGAAAGAAAAATAGGCACTCTTCATCAAGTTGAACCCCTCTTGTTCTTCGCTACCGAAAAGGTAACAATCTTAATTATAATGTTAGTATTTTTGTAGGCAATTTATGTCTCAGTTCACTAATTTCATTGGTGTGTAACTGTCTGTTGTAAAAGGGGACTTTAATAATAAATTAACACAAGATTCAAATGGGGCAAACATCAGTAGAATGCAGCTATGCAGCTGTCTGGCTCTGGTGACTTCCAACTTGCCAAACATCATGGAGTCCCTTTAATATCTAAGCCCACACTAGGAATGCTGAAGTGGCCTTGTCTAGAAAAAATATCTTTCATCCCAAGTGGTAGAAAAACATGATGCATAGTAAAGTCCTCCATCATATTCAAAAACAAGTTACCACTGTAAATTATTTAACAAGGAATGATAATATCCACTACTATCTCTCTGCCTCACACTTATTTCTCACTAAACAAGTATATCTATTGATATAAGTCACTGTTACATACTCTGTTATGTAATTTTCCAAGGCATTTTTTTAATGAACACTGCATTTTTGTGCCAAGTGAATTACATATGGACCCAAATGCCCTTAGTTCCTTAGCTAGACTTAGAAATGCTCCCTCAAAGGAACTATGCATTGCAGCCAAGCAGTCCAAACAGCTGTGTCACAGCCAAGTATAGGATAATACCAGCTGGTCAAAAAGCAACTTTACCAAATAAAAACACTGAAGTCAGGGTATGTCCCGTTTCCTAAAGTGCAGCAATCTCAAAATGGATTATATCAAGTCTGGGGGTGCAGAAAGTAAATCTTCTTGCATAAGGATAGGGAGTGAGGCCCTGCCACCTAAAGAATAACATTAGCTCATAAAATGAAGTCATCATGATGCTTTAAACTGACCCATTTTTTGAGAAAGTGGCTTTGATTAAACTGACATGGTGCAATGCAGCTGCATTTAAATTCTTTGCTTGTCTTCCTTATTTTATAATCTACGACTTAAGCTTTTTGGCTTGCTCAGCTAGTGCCATTTTAACAGCTGATCAGCTCATGGACCCATGTAGTGATTAACCTCCTAACTATGAAAGGTTAGAGTGTATTTCAGACATCCCTGAACAAAAATCAGGGAGTTACTTAATCACCAGTACATAGATCTTCAAAGAGGTTCTCCAAAAATTTGCATGACAGTTACTGGGAAGTGGTCTGAGATGACAGCAGTAAGTACAATGAACCCCCCTTCGGTGCCCTGCATAACATCCTGGCCCACTGAAAAGAAATTCAGCCTTGAAAGTATTATGGGAAAAAGAAAAAATTACCTGTAGTTCCTTATGCATAAGTGTGGATGCTGGGTCTTCCATATCTCAAAAGAGTTCTACCTTAAATTGTTGACTGGCCACATCATTGATTCAGAAAATATTGAACCTGAAAAAGCGGGCATCCAAGATCGTGGTAGTGCGGGATTGGGGTTTGCCCTTTCTCAGCTGTAGTTCAATTGAGGATGAGTTGGTACATATATAATTATTGGGGGGGGGGGGCACTGTAAAAAATATGTTTTAGATGTTTTTTGTAGTATTGATGCATTGAACATTTACTGTTGTATGTATCAACGATATAGCCTGTCAACAATTTAACATAGATCCCTCAAAAGTCCATAAACCACAATATTTCTTGGTGCTCAGTCAAACATAGGTTTAAAAAATCTACTGTCCTTAACACTGGCCAAGATTAATTTTCAATCTGCGAAAAATAGAGGTTGCCTAAAGGAGGTGGGCTATATTTGCCTCAACACTTGTGAAGAATGACACAAGCTGAAGATGGGGCATAGAAAAAGGCAAGTAAAAATAAAAGGTGACTTTAGTGCCTAAAACTGTCATCTAGCTGACAGCAGAGCAGCACCACAAGAAAAATTACAAACTAGGCAACAGTCACCATAATAATAATAATAATAATAATTATGCTTTACAAAACAGTACATTTTTCTCTTAAACGGCAAACAATTGGTAGTCCAGACTTTTCACAACAACGAGATTGCTGTTCCAACATTTCAAAGTTGTGTATACTGCATATGAAAAAAGTAGATATTTTACCTTGCCTTATACAAATAATTCAAGATGCAAAACTTTGAGTCTCTTCAATGAATAAACCAAGATATTTCCTGTGCTGCACTGTACTGCAGTGTCCATCTAATAATGAACAAACTGTTTTTCATCATTACCAGTCAGTCGCCTCCTAAAATTTACATGTATAAATTATATATGCACCTATGGCAAATTACCACATCCTCCCAAATGGATACTCCACACCCAAAGTTAAAATAAAAATGCCTGGATACTACAGATAAGCTAAACCGTGATTTCTTCTCACTCCTACAAAACTGCACTAAATGTCTATTTTGTTTAGATTATGTGATGTTATGAAGGTGGTGCTGCAGTAGCGTTGTCGCCTCACAGTAAGATGTTGTCCTGTTCGATTCTCAGCTAGAGCGTCTTCTGTGTGGAGACATGCATGAATGGGCGTACCTTCATTGAAGGTTGTGCGACAGGGCCGGCAACTCGGCACGTAAAAATCTACTGCCAATCATTAGCGGACCGAAGTTCCACTGTGGCGACCCCTAACTGGGAAAAGCTGAAACACACAACAACATGAGATGTTATGAAGTAGTGCCATCTGTGTCAGGGATGGTAGGGTCGTACATGTGTACATATGCCAGCATAGCTACCTGGAATTTTGGAAAAATGTTATTTGACTATCACATTGATTTGTACAGATGTTCGAGTTAAAAATATATTTGTAAAGTTACTTGGGTTAAAAATGCATCAACAGTAGGCTCTGCTGGACAGAAAGAATGTATGCATGTATATTCGGTCATGTTGTTGTAACTGATCAAATGTGTATGTTTATCAGTGAACCCTGGAAGGGTGGAAAGTTTGAAATTGTGTTATAGCTTTCAGATGCTGCCACAGATCTTAGCAACGCTCTGTGTGTGCACTGTACCAGATTCAGGAGACCAGAGGTGATGTCATCCAGGATCTGGTTTCTTTGGAACTCTCGCAGCAGCATTTTGGAACCTGATAGGAAAGACTTCTTTCCAGATATAAATTTCACACATTCTCACAGACAAAGACAGAAAGACATCTGGTGTTTGCTGTGGTAAGACACTAAGCACACATCAGCTTGCCTTGCTTTAATAAGTAGTCAGGGAACAGTAATTTCTTTAGTCAGTCCGAAACACTTACTAAGAATAGTTTATTGTTTTTTGCATCTGTGAGAAACTATCCAACTGCATTATTTTTTATCTCTCTGTGGTTGAAACTCTGTTTATTGTATTCAGCATTCCCCGTTTTCTGTTTTGTAATTTATCATTAAATATTTTCATACCTTTCATTGTGTCTGGTCCTTTAGGGAATGCTTTTAACATCTTGAGAGGGGTTTATATCACATAATCGAAATCCCAAAATATCAACCACCATAAGCTTGAACTTGGAATTTCGAAATGTGATACAATCGAAAGCTCAGAACAGTGAATTTTTTCCCAGGGAAAAAATGTGCTGTTCCGAGAAACACACACACAACACAAGTACACACATAAAAAAAAAAGTAATCCACACATATACACAAAATCCTACTTCTAACCCTACACTAAACTGTACATATATTACTATCTATCCACTTACCATAACCCAAACCCTAACTCTAAGGTCCGTAACTATCGCACACTCACCTTACCTGCTCCCTAACCCTAAGGTCCTTAACTATCACACACTCACCTTACCTGCTCCCTAACCCTAAGGTCCCTAACTTACGCACACTCACCTTACCCGCTCCCTAACCTTAAGATCCCTAACTATCTCACACTCACCTTACCTGCTCCCTAACCCTAAGGCCCCTAACTATCACACACTCACCTTACCCACTCCCTAACCCTAAGGTCCCCAATGATCCCACACTCACCTTAACCTGGTCCGTTTGCACACTTACCTTAACTGGGTCCATAACCTTCACCCACTGTGCAAACACATATGCTAATGCAGAGTGGCCAACTATAAAGTTTCCAAGTGACGGTTTTCGCTGTTGTAACGTTTCGACGTTATAGATTCGATGTTATTGCATTCGATGATATAACATTTCGATGTTATGATATAGACTCCTTGAGAGTACTTATGCTTGTTTTAGTGAAACCTTGCTGCTTTGGTCAACACCCTACCATTTGTATAAGTAATAATTTTACACAGTATAATTGAGTACCCATTGTAAGAGCCTTAGGTTAGCTGACTGGTGGCAAAGTGATTATCTCAGAGTCTGAGCAGAAAGGGGCATAGCTAGTAAATCTGTGCCAGCTTTTCCCAGGTGTGTGTGTGTGTGTGCGTGTGTGTGTGTAAAACTCAAATATCCAAGTATGTGTGTCATCTACTGGGAACAGAGACAGAGCTCCAAAGTGGTCAGTGTGGAGTTTTGTGTGGGCCTAAAAAGAGAGAGTCCAACCCCAGGAATTCAGCGTGCTCCCTGTGTGCTCTTAAGGGAAATTGTGCTTGGTGCAGGGAGCTGCATCTGAAAATACTGTGTGAATCCACCTTTGCTCTTAGTGACCATCCCTCACTGGAGTCAGTGATGAGGACCGAGTCTCTCTGGTTGCTGGCCCAGAGTAGGGACCTGTCACAGATGCCATCAGTAAAAGTGTTTGTCTCACTATTTTCAAAAAATACACAGTAAACTGTTTAAACTCAATTAAGCAAGCCTTCTCATGTCCCTTCTATTAAAATATTGTTTGTTCAGCTCTTTTAATCTGCTTAGCTCGAGGAGAAAGGCAATGCAAATCAAGATTACCAGCCATACTAATAGGCTTCTTTACTATACTACCTCCAAATTCCACATGATAAATGATCTAAAGTACAGTTGTGTACACTTACCATAAATGTAGATGTTTGAGTGTATTCACTGTTGCAGTCATCACACTTGGGTTATCTGCCTGCAGATAGCCCTCAGTCGGCCTGAATACCAAAGTCTTGGAATTTCTGCATCAGATGCTGTCGTCTCTTCATCAGGTCGTCAGGAGTATAAAACAAGCAGCCGACGCCATTACATCCGTTTTTCTTGCCCCAGATGTCAGGAGCCCCCACAATAGGAAGCAATTACATGGTGTGGAACACCTCCAGTAAAAGGTAAATACCATAGCAATAAGATATGGCCAAAAAGAGGATAGGGAGAAAGCATAGAAGAGTCAGGGGGCTGGAGGGAGGGTAACCAGGACTGCAACAGTGAATACACTTGAACATCTACATTTATGGTAAGTGTACACAACTGTACTTTGTTCTTTGTGTTTCACTGTTGCAGTCATCACACTTGGGTTGATTCGGAAAGTTGTGGAAGGGTGGAGGCAGTCAAGTAATAATAAGACTCCTCTGGCAAATCCAGCTCTGGATTTACAAAAGACAGGTAAGTGGTAATGCTTGGTGAAGGTGTGCACAGAACTCCAGGTTGCAGCTTCCAGGATGTCCCTGGTAGAGACTCCCCTTTGTAATGCTGTAGAAGTTGAGGTAGCCCTAGTGCAATGAGTTCTGATCCCCTGTGGGGTAGGTTTTCCATGGTGTTTGTAGCAGAAATGGATGTAGTGTGCTATCCATTTGGAAATGGTTTGCTTTGAAATGGCCTTGCCCTCTGCCCCTGTAGCAAAGCTGACAAGCAGCTGGTCAGATTTTCTGAAAGGCTTAGTCCTGTCAAGGTAGAATCCGAGTTGTGTGTGTATGTCCAAAGAGTGCAGGATCCTTTCCCCTTTATTCTGAGATTAGAGAAAAAGGTTGGTAAATGGATGGATTGGTTTAGTCAGACTGGATACCACCTTGGGCATAAAAGATGGGTTAGTCCTCACGGAAACCCTGTCAGCATGGAAAAATAATGAAGGGTTCCACAGCCATTAGTGCCTGTAACTCAGAGACTCTGCTTGCTGAACTGATGGCTAGAAGTAAGGCTGTTTTCCAAGAGAGGAATCTTAACTGTGCTGTAGCAGCAGGCTCAAAAGGGGGAAGCATGAGCTTCTCTAGTGCAAAGTTAAGGTCTCAACCAGGGGTGGGAGCTCTCTTTGGGGGTCTTAAATTGTTAGCTCCTCTCAGGAACAGTTTGACCAGAGGGTGAGAAAAGAGAGGTGGCTCTATTATAATGAGTGGAGATGGCCGAGGCAGGAATCTTAATAGAAGAGAAGGATAGACCTTTGTGGAGCAGCTCTGCTAGGTAATCTACGATTTGAGGTAAGGTGGGCACGGCTGTGTCCTTTTCTTGAGACTGGCTCCAAGAACAGTATCTTTTCCATTTTTCTGAATAGGCTTTCCTAGTACTAGGCCTTCTGGCCTCAAGGATGACGTCCAGCACCTGTTTGCTGAGGGTTGCTGGTGGTGTATTCAGGGAATAAGCAAGGATGTAAGGTTCAGGGTTTGCAGATGAGGATGCAAAATCTGTCCCTTCTGCTGGGATAGCAGGGAGGCTGGTCTGATGTAGGTGCCAGGGTGACACTGCTGCCAGACTGCGTAGGAGTGGGTACCTGTGCTGGCGGGGCCAGTCCGGTGCAATAAGGATTGTCCTTCGTTTGCCCAGTTTGATCTTGAGTAGTACTTTTGAGAGGAGGGGCAGAGGGGGGAAAGGCATAAATTGAGAGTTTTTCCCATGTAAAGGATAGGGCATCCACTTTCCATGCTTGGCTGTGGGGATTTCTGGTGCAAAATATGCTCAATTGATGGTTTTGGGGGGAGGCAAAGAGGTCCACCTCTGGTGTCCCCCACCTGTGGGTTAGAAGTTTGAATGAGTTGGGTTCCGGTTTCCACTCGTATGGGTCCAGTAGATTTCTGCTCAAGTCTGCCAGTGAATTTTGTTTGCCTGGCAGGAATTGAGCTTGCAGGTGCACTTGGTTGCTCAAGGCTGTGTTCCACAGGGCCATGGCTAAACTGCAGAGTGGGTAGGAATGAGTTCCCCCCTGCTTGTTTATGTACCACATAACTGTGGTGTTGTCTGTCTATCAAGAGTTGTCCTGGAAGGTAAGGTATTTGAAGGCTGTCAGAGCATTTTGTACAGCTAACATTTCGTTTTGATTGATATGTAGGTGAATTTGTCCTGGGCTCCATTTGCCTTGAATGCATTTGCCAGCCATGTGAGCCCCCATGCAATGCAGCTAACATTTCGTTTTGATTGATATGTAGGTGAATTTGTCCTGGGCTCTATTTGCCTTGAATGCATTTGCCAGCCATGTGAGCCCCCATGCATAGTCTGTTTTCAGGGTTTGGGAGGCGAGAGTTTGAGTGAAAGGGAGTCCCTTG
Organism: Protopterus annectens; assembly: GCF_019279795.1. Classification (NCBI taxonomy): domain Eukaryota; kingdom Metazoa; phylum Chordata; order Ceratodontiformes; family Protopteridae; genus Protopterus; species Protopterus annectens. The sequence goes on along the minus strand of NC_056731.1, from coordinate 1,098,026,357 downwards.
TTGTGGTTGCAAGCCTCTGCCCACCAAAGGAACTCTGCCCTTAGACAAGGAATGATAGGAATAATTGTTTCCAGGTCCTGAGAATGTTGGCACCAGAAACTTTTTAAGTACCATTGAAGTTTCTTCATATGCAGTCTTGCATATGTAATTAGTACAATGCATGAGGCCATGAACCCTAGGGCTTGCAGTATTTTTCTTGCAGATAGCTGGGTTCTGGTGGCCATTAGTTTTGAAGCAGTTTGTCAAATAAACCTGCTTTTCTGGAGTAAGGAATGCCATCTGGGAAGTTGTGTTCAAGCTTGCTCCCAGGAATACAATCTTTTGGCTGGGCACCAGATGGGATTTCTTTTCATTGATGGTGTACCCCAGAGAAGTTAGAAGTCTCCTTACAAATGCCAGGTGCTGAAGTAGCAATTCCTGACTGTCCGCCTGAATCAGGCAATCATCCAAGTATGAATTTTTCTCTGCCTGCAGTATGCAATGGCTGGAGCCATGCACTTTGTGAACACCCTGGGCGCAGTAGATAAGTCAAAGGGAAGTGCAGAGAACTGATAGTGCATAGAGCCCACCCTGAAACGTAGATATTTCCTGCAAGATTCCCTTATGGGGATGTGCACATAAGCTTCTTTTAGGTCTAGGGTGACTAGCCAGGAGTCCTTGGCTAGCACAGGAAGCAGCTGTTGTAGTGTAAGCATTTTGAATTTTGGGACCACCAGGAACATGATGAGAATGGACAGGTCCAGGATAGGGCCCTATTTTCTGGGCACCAGGAACAGTCTGGAGTAGAAACCCTGTCCTCTTTGCTCTATTGGAACAGGTTGAGTAGCCCTGATACTGAGAAGAGAAAGTACTTGCTTTTGAGCCTCTGCCCACTGGTTTGGAGGAAGGTCTGGCAACCCACTTGGGGTTGGCAGTGAGTGGAAGTAGAATCTGTATCCCTGGGATACAATGTTTAGGACCCATTGGTCCTGGGTAATGGACATCCAGTTTTTTGCATGCAGGGCGGGTTTTCCTCCTAGGGGTGCAAGTACTTGGGCATGGCTGGGAAGGATGATAGACAAGCCATTGTGAATTTTTTCCATAAGGGGTGGCTTACCACTCCCTGTTTTTGAGGTGGGAGCACTCCATTGTTTAGATCTCTGTGTATCCTGAGACTGTAGCCTTGGTGGTCTGTTACTCCTAGGTTTGGGCTGAGAAGACCTGGTAGGGAGTGGAAAGAACCAGTTTTTTGAAGGCCAACGCCTACTGAATCTAGGTGGCTGTACCTGTAAGAAATCTTTAACTGTTTGCATAGATTTAGCTTTTTCCTCCATCTTTTTAAGAACCTCTTCTGCTTTTGTGCCAAACAAACGTTCCTGGTTTAATGGAGCATCTAGCAATTTTGCTTTGACATGGTCTGGCAAGATTTGTTCCTTCAGCCAGACATACCTTCTCAGTACAGACCCAGTGACAGCAGCTCTGCAAGATGCTTCTATGGCATCAAAACCACACTGCAAAGTATGTTTACTGACTTGGTTTGCAGAATGCATTAACTCTTGTAAATCTTTATTTTCTGCAAAATCTGGAAGCAACAATATTTTTTGTTTAATTAGTTCCATAATATGCTGCTGGTACTTCAACATGTGAAACTGGCAATTTAAAGCCCTGGCGGCAAGAGTTGCAGAGGTATATACCTTCTTGCTCCATCTGTCTAAAGCTCTTGAATCCCTGTCCGAAGGGGTAGGGTTTTTGGCTGTAGTAGCCTTAATACCTTTAAGTCCCTGGGAAATGGTTTCTGGATCCGTAGTGGGATTCTTAAAGAGACATTTGTGAGAGTCAGGTACCCTGTAGTACCAGTCAGGCTTTCTAGGAGCTGGTGGTAAAGTATCAGGAGTAAGACTGGATTCCATGAAAACATCATCTACAATATCCAGAATAGGGGGTATAGCTAGAGGCTTGTGCTGAGACAAGTCTAAAAATTCTCTGAGTCTCTTTTGGACTGTGGGTAGTCCAGGCATTCCCAGCAGAAATGCTCTCAAGGTATGTAATTTTTCACCAAAAGAAAAGTCCTCTGGAGGGGAGGCAGAGGGAATGGAATCCTCTGCATCTGAATCCTCATACGTAGATAAGGGTATGTCCTGGTAATCAGAGGGATCAGTCATCGGACTCGTGGTCTGTTGAATCAGAAGGGAAATCAATACTTTGTCTTTTAGAGGGGGAAGGCTGGCTTCCCCTAATTAGAGTTATAAGGTCTTCAGCCATTCTAAACATTTGTTTCTGTGGCATAGGAGCTTGAGCATGCTCTTTGGTCATCAGTTTTCTAGGTGTAGTGCGAACTCTGGGCCAGAGAAACTCGGTTGTTTTAGTCTGAAACGAAGTAGTCTGTTTAATACTAACATCGGAAGGTCGGAATACACCCTCAGAAGCTGGTGCCTACACAGCGGCTCCGGACCTATCCAAGGTAGAGATATCCGCAGGTTCCATAATCGAAGAAGCATCTCAAAGCATACCGGACTCCGAATGGGTCTCAGCAGAGGCCTGCGAATCTGTAGAAGCGGATGTCTGGGGCTGCAAAGGCACCTCACTGAATACCGGCGGTTTGGCGACTAGTTTAATGGAAGCGTTGTTGGCAGTTTTGGAACTATGTGGTCTGTCTCTGTCTTTATCCTTACGTTTTTTCAGATCATCAGTAGTTGGATGGCTTTCCGAAGCCATTTTGGAATATGGAGAACGACAGAGAAAGAATTTAGCAACAAAGATAGCCCAATGACGAATAGTTCAGGTGTTAAACAAGGCACAAAGCTGACAGCGAGGGACGTTGTGGTCTGGGCCTACACAGGTGACGCAGTAAGAATGAAAATCTCCGTGCTGTGGTATTTGCTTTCCAGAGGCAAGACACTTGTTAACTTTTTCTGACATCAGTTAGAGCAAGAAAAAAGAAACCCCAACGGAGTACTTAGCTTTACAAGACTTCAGGTTTGAAACTCAAAAAATGAAAATTTCAGATAGCGACCAACCGGCACTTGCGAACCGCTTCTGCTTTGGGCTCCGCGCGGCAAGAAAAGCTGATGTAATGGTGTCAGCTGCATGTTTTATACCCCTGACGTCATGGAAGAGGCGACAGCATCCGACGCAGAAATCCCAAGACTCTGGTATTCGGGCCGACTGAGGGCTACCTGCAGGCAGATAACCCAAGTCTGATGACTGCAACAGTGAAACACGAAGAACATCTACAAATTTACAAAACAATCTTATTATCTTAAGTGACTCACCTCCTCAGGAGGACTGTATTCTGTTACAGATGCAAGTCATAATGTCGAAAACTGAAAATATTAAAAACCCAAAATACTGAATATTCAAAATATTGAAAATCTATTTAATACAGGGGCAAGACCCTTGCAAACCTGTAAATTGTACACACACACATACATACATATATATATATATATATATATATTATATATGTATGTGCGTGTGTGTGTGTGTGTGTGTGTGTGCACGCATTACAGAGTCTATATCGACAGTCACTAAATCTACAGGCTCAAAACAACGAAAAGAAATTAAGTGTCTTTTTTTTTGGGGGGGGGGGGGGGCAAACCAGTCCCTGCTAATTTTACATATTTCTTCAGACATCAAAAAGCAGTGGGAATAAGAAAAACTTCTTAACCACAAATAGTGCTCTCACACTAACAGCCAGATGCACATATGGCACTGAAATTTCACGTAAGTGCATAAATTTACACACTTCCATGTATTCAAACACAAGCATACACATTCAAACATACATACAAATGATTCATTTTCACTTGGCTCTACATAAACAGTCCAAATAAGTTTGATGTAGTGCAGAATCAAGTGAAAACCGACCATCTTTCAACTACATGAAGGCACCCTATTAATTACGTGCATATTTATGTATATATATATATACACAGACACATATATATATATATATATATATATATATATATATAGATACATACACACACACACACACACACACACACACACACACACACACACACACACACACACACACACACACACCCAGCCCGGGACCACACAATAGTATTCTCAGTTTTCAATAGTATTCTCAGTTTTCAATATTTTGGGCTAAAATCAAATTGGAACCCTCTGTTCCACCCACAGGAGCTGCTCAATATGCACTGACAATATAATCTCATTCCAAAAATTTTCACTTGAGGTCAACTCACTTAACATCCAGGTCCTGAAATTCCAGGGATTCAATGAGTCTCCCACTCAAGACATTAACATGGCACCTTGTACTTCACTCTTCTCCTAATTCTACCTCTTTACAATATGGTATCTACCATAAATTTACCTCTGTACTGAATGTAATGTCACCTTTTCTGTAGGTCACCAGCGAGGAGGCTTTAAAACATTTACATGGATTCAACTGCTGGTGCCATTAGAAAAAAACAATATGCTTAAGTACAGCATCACAATTATAGACAGATCTGCTGGAAGAGAGCACATGTCCCTTAATTACCCTTGCCTTTCTAGTGCCCAAAATTGTCCTTATTCTTGGCAAATTATCATCCCCCACTCTTCTCTCAGTAGAAAGAACAACTAATCTTGAAGACTATCCCCACAAATAAAAAAAACTTATCTTAATGTGGGATTTTAAATCTTCTCCTCCTCTGCCACCAGGATATGTATGTTTCCAGACCTAGGACTATCACAAATAATTTCTGAGCTTATAAGACCTAACTTCAAATTTAACAGGCACCCCCCCGACAATATTCCTCATTGATAATATTTTAAATAAAATAAACCCCCCCATTTTTCCATCTTTATTTAGTGACTACCACCCTATACACTCTTCACATCTGATAACCTCCCAACTCACCACTCCACTAACTTTCAGACCACAATCCACTGACAATTTTACTAAACTACATACAGCCATTTTCCAGAGGTGGTCTCCCACATTCTCTACATCAGACCACCCTGCAAATACTCTAAATGAAGATCTTCAAGCCCTTCAAAATAAATTCTTCCCCTTACCAACACAAAACTAACCAAAACAGATGGTTAATAAAAGAACTTAAAAATACTTTTAAAGTTAAGAGAGGAGACTTGGTCTTCATGAAAAAAAAAACAGTATTGTAGAAACTAAGCAAAGCTACAATTGGTTCCCAAAAATTCTGGGACCAAGTTATAAAAATCTTCAGAAGGAAGTGTAATACCTCCAACTCCAGCAACTCCAAAGGCTTACTATCACCAGAGGACTTCTCAAGACAATTATTTTTTTTGCCAGACTGTTAATTTAACAAGTCTGCTATTACATTTTATTTTATTTTACATTTGTTGACCGGGCTAGTCCAGCTGTATATATGTCCATTTTTAGTGGAGGCCCGGGGAGAAAAGCTCTACATGATACAACAACATAAAGGTCACAACAAATACATTAACAGTAGAATTTGGAACACAAGTTTTTTTTTAAAAAAAAAAAAAAAAAAAAAATACTACAAGCCTAAGAATATATATTTTATATTTCAGTAGGGAAAGAAATATTTTACTAAGAATTAGATGAACACGACTAAGACAAATTACATTAGAAATGTTATATTACAAATCTTTATAACGTATTACAAGCCTAGGATTTTATATTATGCATTCTGTTAGGAAAAGAAAACTTAATATAAGACTAAACTAGATACAACTATTAGTTTATATTAAATAGGTACTAAGGTCACATATAAACCTAAGAAAGAAATACACTAGAGATAAATGGATAGAGTATACAATATAAACATACAAGGATGCATTTATAGTGTTCTTTATCACCAAAGTTGTGATCATATATGAAGGTGGTTGACCATACCACAATATATACATATTTACATGTTAAAAAAATCTTAAGAAAGGTTAAGCTCACTAGAATTTAGTCAGTAAACACAAGACCATGATCTTGAGAGACTCGGAATCGTGGGAGTCTAGTTAATGGTCTGGTGCTTAGTCTGGGTTGACACAGGGGCATAACCAGTGTGACTTGAGGTAGGGTTTGAGCTTGCTTTTGAATAAGCTGGCACAGGATATTGAGGTTAGCTGGCTTGGGAGGATGTTCCAGGCTTTACCTACTGTATTGGAGAACAAAGTGTCACCAGCTGAATTGTTGGATTTTGATATTTGTACAAGTAGTTTATTAGATGAGCATAAGATCTTGAGATTGTTATAGGGGATGACTAGGGAAGTAAGTACGGGTGTATTCTGAGGTAAATACAGGATCTTATGGGCTACTATTAGTTGATTAAAAAGTATTAGATTTGGCAACTCTAACCATCCTAGCTGATTCAGGTTGATACAGTGATGAATTCTATAGGAGGACCCAGCTGCAAATCTGGCAATATTGTTGTAGGAGGATGAAAGTTTACTCAGATTACTTCTACATATTTTGGTATAGATAGGGGAGGCATAGAGCAGGGTAGAGATAAGGTGGGTGCGAGCAATGGTAACCCTGGCTGGAGGTGTTAGAAAGGGTTTGATTCTATAGAGGGAACCTAGTTTCTTGTTACATAACCAAAACAAAAAATGGTGGAAACCACGGCAGTGCTTTACACCAGTTTTAATAACAATTATTGAGAGGGAATTGAGAAGAGAACAGAAAGGCAAAAAGGGAATGTCCAAATGTGGACATTGTAGGCAATGTAATTATATTATGGTTGGGGAACATTTTACTATCAAGGGCCATACCTATAATGTTCCTGGACATTTTAACTGCGAGTCCAGTTGGGTGGTTTATGCAGCATGCTGTGATTTTTGTTCAGCCGTCTATGTTCGTAAAACTTCTAGAACACTAAAAGATAGAATTTATGAACATGATTTTGAAATTAGAAAGGCTAAAAAAACTAATGCTTTATACAGACATGTGCAGGACCACCCTGAACACAGATTTAAATTTGTAGTATTGAAGCATGTGAAAATGGATCAGAGAGGATATGTAATTGAGGAGCGTTTGCTGTTTAAAGAATTGGTGTGGCAAATTAGGCTGGATGCTACAGTGGCTCCTACTTAGTATTTGTGTGTGTGTGTGTGTGTGTGTGTGTGTGTGTGTGTGTGTGTGTGTGTGTGTATGTATGTATATATATATATATATATATATATATATATATATATATATATATATATATACATACATACATACATATTTTTTTTTTTAGCAAATATTTTTTAATAAAAGTTTTTAAAGAACTGAATAACGAGTTAATGAATGAATTGATTAGTGCAGTCATGTGATTTTTGATGGTATATTAACTGAGTAATTCCTGTGTATAGTAGTTCTGAAGAAGTCCCTTTTGGGATGAAAGTACTTAACACTACTATTTTTTTGTCCTTGTTATTAAAATTGGTGTAAAGCACTGCCGTGGTTTCCATCGTTTTTGTTTTGGTTAAGCATTTGTTATTCCAGTGTTTTACTATTACATAACTGATCCACAATTATGTATACACACTAATCCTTCATAATTATACCCTGAACCCAAAGTGATGTACACACTTCCTGCCCACACATTAATATTAATGACATAAATTTAGCTGTGACCATTACGACGTCCACGTTTAAAATATTTTTTTTTCTTTCTGAAAATGGTGCAGGTCTTGTTTTAACACAAAACACCATTTGTAATAAGGATGCATGACATCACAGTTTTGTGCAAATAAAACCGTTTCACACCTTTAGACATGATCTTTAAGATCATCTGTAACTCATTAACATCTACAAGGCACTCACATTTTACAATAAAATGAACATGAGTTTTATTACTTCAAAAAATGTTGAAAAATACTGAAAAGCCAACAAAAGAATACCTCTGTACTTAAATATGCAGCAGGGTTAACATGTGTGAACAGTGAGTCTACTTACCATTTCATAGTCTGGCGTTTCATTCCGCTCTTTAAGACTATGTACAAGTTGTTCAAGTAACTCCATTCTGCAAAAGAAATACAGCAGATCACATACGTAGTCTGTGCTAGTAGCTAATAAGGTGCCTACTATGAATGTGTGAATCATCAGAACACCTGAATGGCTTACCAGCTAAATAAAACTACTAGCATACCAGCAAGTTTTCACATAGTGCAAATAAGATTTATAGTGGCAACAGCCATGAAGTACTAAAGTAAAGTGTTCAAATCTATTAACCAGTATGTGCGGTCATGCACATATGCGCATATTTATTAAAAGTTTCAATATTCAAGCACCTAGGCATACATGCAAAGACTAAAACTGCTTTCTTAGCAGAGACTCAAGCACATAATAAAGGGACCATCAAAATTATGTGTAAAATCTTAGGAACACACTAGCAAAGTAAAAAGCACATTAACTTATAAACTGAATTTATTTTACTCATCTGTTTGATGGAAAAGTGGTGCAGTTGTTAGGAGTGTTGCGCCAGAGCACCTGATTCATAAGTTTGGCTCTTAGTGGGTACCTTCTGTGTAGTGTCTGCACAGCTTCACTGTATTTATGATGTTTACACTGGGTGTTCCAGTCTTCTTTATTCTACATCTCAAAGGCATGCCTTTGTTGCAGCAGTAATCTTCAAAACTGCACAAAGGTATGCATGTTACAGGTGAGTCATGAAGTGTGTGTGCATGCATGTGTGCACACACATGTGCACGTATCTTATGATACACTGGTATCTCATGCAAAATAATTCCTCTGCCTTATTCTCATTAAATATTGGGATGGGCCCTGGCTCCCCAGCCAGCAAGACCTGGATTAAGTGGGTAATTAGAAAATTAATGAACTAACATTATTTGTTAACTTGGGTAAGTGAGCTTGTCCATCTTTGAACCCTTTTCAGCCACTACCTGGCCATAAAGGCAAGTGTAAATGCAATGCATGTGGACAGATTAGAGCAGGCATTCAACTATCATGATATAATAAGCAAAGAAAGATGTGCAACTACTGACCAAGGTATGCAGAGTAACAAAGAGAGAGCACATACACAGTAATTTGGAAGTTCAGTACAACTTCATGTTTATGAATACATAATATTTTTTAAAAGGATCAATCTTAATGGACTAGACTGCACATACATTTAATAAAGAAATCTCTACACACATGAATTTAATAAAGAAATCTCTACATACAGCTTCCATCATATGCAGCTGCTTAAGATGGCACTTCACAAATAGACATTGTAGAAGTACGAGGGTAGACACGTCATTTTATTTGTCTGATCAGTATGCTCTGAAGAATACTGCTTTGACAGCTTCTAGAATCAGAAAATGTCCAATGTCAACATCAAGCAGTATGTTCATATCATGGGGGTATGTCCTTTAAAAGACGCTTTTGAAGAACTAGTATCACGGCAAGAACAAAATGTAAACCCTTCAAGTTGATTTCATTCTACAGTTCACATGCTTGGAAAGATTGCCAGACTGATGTAAAAACAATCAGAACATAAAGAGAATATGTAAACTTGGAATGCTATGCAACAATGGTGAGGAATACTGTCCTAGCAGTAACCCAATATTAAAGTCTGTCAATGCAGACAGCGTAAAAGCTCACTCTGGATACACTATGGAAGAAAGCAGTTAAGGCAACTGTCCACAGAGACTAGGCATGGACACAGTCTTGCAAAGGTTTCTTTTTTAATACAGTTTTAATGGGAGAAAGGAAGATAGTCATTGTAATGAGATACACAGTATTCTAAAAGGTAATTGTGGCAAAAACTGAAAAAAATATTTTTATCTTACCTGCATTTTCTAAGCAGTACTAATGTCCCCAAGCATTGCTCCAAGTGATTTTACTTCTTGTCAGGCTACTGACAAGAGTCTTTATTCAAAACAAGCACAGGCTTCCAAGAAATAAGGGTAGTCATTCTGCTTTCTTGCATATCATGCCTTCTTCCTGAATTTAAGGCGTTGCTTATCCTTTGTTAGGCTTGCCTTCCTTCACTATGCCTGAAAGTAATGGAAAGAAAGTGTGTGATCAAAAAAACTCTCTCTCAATTATCGTAGTGCAAAACAAACACTTTCTTTCCTAACAAAGGATAGGCAACTCCTTAAATTCAGGAAGAAGGCATGATATGCAAGAAAGCAGAATGACTACCATAGACCAAAGAACTACAAGCCAGCAGATGCTGGGTAGTAAAATCTGCAGATTTATTTTTTATTTTTATTTTAACATATCTTGACTGGGAAAGTCCAACTAGGACAGAGCCTATTTTCAGAGGAGGCCTGGGGAGAAACGCTTCAGATACATGTCTTTGGATTATGGGAGGAAACTGGAGCACCCGGAGGAAACCCACGCAAACGCAGGGTGGACATGCAGACATCGCACAGAAATCACCCCAGCCGAGAATCGAACCAGAGAACCTCTTGCTGTGAGGAGACTATGTTAACCGCTGCACCACAGTGCCACCCTCTGCATTACTACTTAGGACAGAGCACCACTCTCTAACTACAGAAAAGAATCATGCTCACTCATAACATTAAAATGTCTGGAAATCTAGACTTACAATACCCCCCAATGAGTAAACTTCTGATCAAAAGACATTTACAGTCTTAATCCATATATGCTTACCAGTTGCAGCAGACTCCTGTAGCAACCCTGGGAACAGCCACCTCCATACACAAAGCTTATTAGGGAATGCAGGGTGTGTGTGTGTGTGTGTGTGTGTGTGTGGGGGGGGGGGGTAGTTTGCCAGACATAAAACATGCTCACCACAGATTACACATTTGTTTTTTTGCTAGAATTTACATTAAAAGAGCCCAGACATATTCTAACATTTTATCATAATTTCATTTTATTATAGCTATTTTTCCAGAACACCAGGGTAGTTTACTACAATTGCAGGATATTATTCAAGTACTAAAAGATATGCTGTCCAGATTCATGTACTACCTGGCATGGGGCTGGGGATGTTTCATTTTAGCCTTCTTGAAGGTGGTGTAGAACTGGCCGACTTTGAATCAAGCAAACCAAGTATTCACAAAATCTACAGCCCTAGAATCAATGCAATAACTGGTAAAGAGCATTTTTTATCATGGATCCTGCCACATGGTTCTCCCTTCAACATTTAAGACAGTGTTACAGCAAAGTTTCATAGAAACAGCATTGTTCAAATGCAGAGGGCATAAACCCTAAGCAACTACCTCTAGTGCCCCCATTACTCAGGTCAGTAACTTCCACTGACAGTCTTTCTTATTTATTAACAGAATGGACAGTGTGCTAGCTTCAATCAAAATTATCAAACTACATTATCTGGCCTTTAAACCTCTAAGGTATGGACTCATTTATGATAATGCAAGACAAATACCTTCTCTCAATTATCATAGTGCAAGACAAACACTTTCTTTCCATTACAATTAGGCACAATGAAGGAAGGGAAGTCTAATAAAGGACAGGCAACTCCTTAAATTCAGGAAGAAGGCATGATATGCAAGAAAGCAGACTGGCTACCCTAAACCAAAGAATTACAAGCCAATACGTCTACAAACTGTGCTACAAATGTGAAGGAATACAATATTTCTAAAAAGTTAAGGGAAGAGTTGGACAACAAAATTTGTTGGGCAATCAACAGCTGGACAGTAAAGAGTTGATAGGCATTTATCAATATGCATACATGACAAATATTGTTTAATTGCCATCCAGTTGTTTATAAATAAAACTATAGAATCAAATGATACGGGCACACATGTGGCCAATGTTTGCTTGGACTACTCCAAAATCTTTGATAACATAACCATACAACTAATTTAAGAAAGATAGATAAACTGACTTCTGGATAGGGAATGGAAAATTAAAATGAATGGAGACAGTAGGGAGTTTGGATAATGGTGTTATTTAATGATCAGTTTTGGACCCCATTCTTACTCATCTTTTTTTCTACATTTTCAAAACATTCAGGTTCACTGTGACAGACTACATACATTTATATCATGGAGCAAAATCAACAGAACAGCTAAAATGTCAAAGTTCCCCAATCAAAATAACTGAAAGGTCAAAAGAACATAGCCTGAAGAAAGTGGAGATTATAAAGGCTAGACAAAAAGGGGAGGAAGAATGAAATGTATAGAATATAAATATTTAACGCTAAGCAATATAAGCATGACAGTAACTGCTGATATTGAATGAGATGAACATCACACCAATTTATTGCTCTAATCTTTACACTTTTTATAAGTTCTTGCTCATTTACATCTTATAATAAGCTTATGCATGTGTCTGTATACAATATCATTGACTGAATGTTCATTTCACTGAAACACAAAATCACTAAACACAACTGACTGAAAATTCATTTGACCTCTCACCTCCCCCTTACTTTTACATACTAACTCCAAGGTCCTACAACCATGGAGAAAAGAAAAGGAAAGAAAAACACAATGATTCAGTGCTGGAGCACAAACACAAGTATCTACACATCTGGGGGTGCAACATAATGGTGGCCACTGCCAATCCACAGATACTCTTGAGACTTACTTCTCTAATAACTCTTAAGATTAGAAATGACATCCTCACATACTTTGTGATTCAGTCAAATGAACATTCAATCAAATGACAGACCCATACACACACACACACACACACACACACACACACACACACACACACACACACATAAATATGGGATTCCTGAACTGTCCAGGGCCAGGGCTCTGAGGGACAAGGATGGATCTGATATCATCAGAGCTGATCCTGGCCCGACGGATCTGACACCAACACTTTGGCTCTGGGACCCATTCTGATTTGAAGGTATCAGAGCAGAACAATTCAAGGATACTGTCAGAGTCAAAAAGGAGATCTTCGTATCGGACTTCGGACCTCTCGCGAATTTCTGATCCTGAGATTCCAAAACAGCTGGATGAATTTGAGAAGGAAAGAGAATAGTATGAGGCATTGTAGGAAGGCTCACGGATCCAATACGGGACGGAACCGGTATGACCCCCACCATCTGGATCTAAGCTCTGAGAAATTTTCGCATCATCCTATCCACATCCACTTCTGATAAACTTTTGGAAGGCCTGGAGAATGTAGTGGATTGTGACCTTGAATGTTTTTTAGGGGTATGTCAGAACTGAGAGTGCAGAGAGGAGAAATTGATTTAACGACATACTCTGCCATGTGACTTCTTTGAGAGGTGCCAGGCTTCGGATCCAAGGAAGGCACTATTGGACTGGCCAATATGATCATCAGATCCAGAGACTTTGGATCGGGGATTTTGGATATGAAGATCGGATCTTTGGATCCAATGATATCGAATCTGAGATTTTTTCGAGTTCTGGTAGGTGGCTCCAATGAAGTCCTAGGGGAATTCAATGGGGAGCATTTTCTGTGCTGCAATGAAGCAGACTTCAAAACTTTAGTGGGGGGTTAAGCGCCAGAAGATGGAGTTGATGTAGCAGGTAGAAGTCCTTTTAGTATCAGCTTGTTGCGTCGGTCAGCCAGAACACTTAAGTTACAAGCACAACAGATAGGGGAATTTGTATCCAAGTGGCTGGCTCCGAGGCAATAAATGCACTCCTTGTGGGCATCCAAATTTGGAATTTTATGTCAATATGAACTGCATTTTTTTAAACCTGTTGGTCTATCCAACATGGTGGTTAATAACAGGCAGCATAAACAATGAACAGTACAATAAATCAGTACAGTAAAAAAAAAAAAAAAACAGCACATAAAATTACACTACATGAGAAAAGAATAGGGTAAGATTTCTTTTTTATAGAACAGAAAAGGTATTAATTACAAACAACTGTAATTTAAAAGAGAGTACCCTTAATAAAGTGCAAAGTCAATACTAACTATGGTATAAAAGAAGTATTATGCGAGAACAGTAGAAAAAATTCAAATGGCAGCAAAAAACTAAAAGGGAGGATAGACATTGAAAAGAGCAAACAAGAAAAGAAAACTCACAAAACACCACTAAATTTTTCTTTCGAGAGGAATCTGCATCTGGGCATGATAGCGGCAACTGAGATCTATGGTAATTCGTATGGACTTGGGCATTATGGATAGAGGGAAGAGTTCAAGAGTTGGATCCGAAGTCTGGACTATGAGACCAAGTCAGATCAGATCCAAACCCATATGTTGAGGAAGACTGAAAAAGAGAACATCAGATCTCATTTTAATGATTTTTTTGTAGCAAAATGAGATATATTTTACCATTAGTAAATGAGCTTGAAATACCAAACACACACAAAAAAGGAAATGAAACAACAAACAATAATGGGATAATGGGAGAAAGAAAATTAACCGTGGGGATCACGTCAGGGTCCAGGGAAGTAAATAGTGTGGGAAGAAATAGCCATGGAATTATTATGGCTAGGCTTGTATAGGCCCTAGGGCCGATAGCCTAGTACCAACCTATGAACAAAACACAAACGCACAATTTTTCTTTGTGACCTTGCACTAAATATCTCACAGTTATTATGTAATGATCTGTTTTTGGGAAACAGACCAGAAAAAAAATCACTCTGTTAAATACTCAAACAACAACACATTTATACCAATATTTCCTAGGGTTCTTGTCGGTTTCTGTCTACCAATCCAACTCCACTGTAACTCTAGTGCTAGATGATTAATCCTCCCATAAATTCTGGGACCCAACATTTATCATATACAACTTGGTCGGGTCTATATTATCTTGTCGAACTTCATCGACAAGTAAACAGCGAACCCTGTAATTGCCGAATGGCCACATCAGCAACTTTTTTCCCCAGGGGAAAAAAGCACTTGGTCTAATACACAAAAAAACAAAAGTTCAAACCCTACATAGTAGGAGGCTTCACCCCTCACACCCCCTAACTAAAATATCAACTCCGAGATCGCACTACAGTGGGGAAAATGACAAATCCCCAATGACAGCCAAGTGCTTTTTTCTCCGGGAAAAAAGTTGCCGTTATGGCCATTCAGCTATCACAGACTTCACTGTTTACTTGTCGATGAAGACGTGTATACAGAACACTTCTTTCCACAAGATAATATAGACCCCACTTGGTCAATATAATTCAATGCTCTAAGGCTAAATTAAAGTGATGCCCGAACTATATACACCACTAGATTTCTACCTACTAGTTAAAGCTTTTTTTGGCCCCTGTCCCCAATTAAATGCATTGTTGTCGCCTCCTTTGTTGTAAGAGCAAGTAAA
Organism: Protopterus annectens; assembly: GCF_019279795.1. Taxonomy (NCBI): domain Eukaryota; kingdom Metazoa; phylum Chordata; order Ceratodontiformes; family Protopteridae; genus Protopterus; species Protopterus annectens. Next base: position 1,098,011,259 of record NC_056731.1, on the reverse strand, counting down.
TTATCATAACTTAAAAACATAACAGTTTTAGCAATAATCACTGTTGTAACCGATGTATGTACAAATTCAGCCTCTGACAAGGCCAATGTTTATGTTCCCACGTCTCACATTTATTTAAATCATAGCTCCAGCACACTGAATCTCTTTAAGGGAATATCTTATCACAACCTAGCTTGGGGTTTAAAAAAAAAAAAAAAAAACTCCAGCAAGTTCTAAACACTCATGAATTTCCTGGATTTTGTGTCATATCTTGCCAGCTGACATGCCTATCCCCAGGTTTCAACATCTAATGACACCTTTGCTTCTTTCTATTTTTGTCCCAGTTATCCACCATCTTATGTCTTAATTTCATTAGTGCTCCAAATACCCTCTGACCAACCTTATGTCATCAATATGGCATCCTCTGCATTCCATAGCAATGGAATTAATTCAGGGGTGGTCTTCCTAAGACCTCATTAAAATCCATTCCTCAACCTGTGCTTATCACACCTTCAAATTCCACTCACAAAGAAATTTGCAGGCCAAATGTTTGTTTAATATGTGACAAGGTGCGCCCATGCATCTTCACATTGCACTTGTACACAGTAAATCAAACTAATTTTTTCCCTTCCACAACGTTAACCTTAATTTGGGAAAACTGTTTTAAATATATATGTATATACGCACACACGTGCTCACACACATACATACATGTACTTCTTTATGTACGGGAACCATGAATTTAGGTGAACTGTCTTTTGGTTCTCAAAGCTTGATAGACTAAGCAGATGGTAAACAGGTGTTCAAGACTGCACAATTCTCTGGGTTGGGAATATCCTCTTTCCCCTGATGCTGTGCAATCTCAGAATTAGTATATATAATTAGCAAGAGGTGTGGGGGACACCTTTATTGTGTTATTACTTGTTTCACAAGCAAACTTACAAGTGAACCACACTAACAAAGTCACATTTACAAACATTATACATCACATATACTGCTATAATCATATAATTAAAGCAACATTACATAAATTGCTCAATTACTGACTTTTCTTAAACCTTGTTCCTCCGCCAAAATATTTTTCTGCATGAACTGCTCCCACAATTTCCATTTCCTTCTATATAATTTACTCCTACCCTTTTCCAAAGATCCCACTTCCCGTCCTTTTATCTCTGTTACAGTATTCAATACTTCAAGTATAGTTGGTTCAGATTTTGATCCCCATTTTCTAGTAATTTTTTTTTTTTTGGCAACCACCAGAACAAAACTAAACAAGGCCTTACTTGGAAATTCAGATCCTGTATCCCAGATCAAAAAACTTAATTACACTCATGTGCTTGCTCAGTATTCCTGACATTGTACTCTGTAAAGAACTTTTAAAATCTGCCAACTCAAACTCCATGAACATACATGCCCAGGTACCCATTTCTTCCCCATTACATCTCTAACATTTGCCATCTACCACAGGAAAATTTCTTTGGAGTCTGATTGGGGTATAAAAGTATCTATGCAAACACTTCCAAGTAAAAATCCTAAATCTTCTAGATTTTACTGCATATTTGGGAGCTATACATATGTTCTCCCACTGCTTCTTTGTGAATTGCATATCCAATCTCTCTTCCCAATCTTTTCTGACCTCTTCTAATTGATTCCTATAGTTATCGTGCAGAATTTTATATGCCCTACTAATTCTCTCTCTTTTCTTTAAACAGCAACTTTTGTTCTAGATACGGTTAAAAACTCAACCAGTGCAGGTCTTTCATTTAGGATTCCCCTATTCTTTTCTCTTTGTCTATACTCTGATATCAATCCCTGATAAGCCTCTTTCCATTCTGTTACTTTTCACTCTGATTATTCGTTCCCAATATTTTTGTTCCTTTGCCAGCTTCCTCCAGTAAATTTCAGCTCCCTCTTGCCTATTCTCTGTACCCCAAATTGCAGTTATTCCTATTAGCAGAATCTCTTTTCTCCATTCCCATGTTGGCTTAGTTCTTAGGATGCTTTCTGCTACTGTAGGAATATAATATTCTGTATGACTGTTATCCTCCTTAAGGATCGGGATCCTAAATCTCATTCTTTCCTTATTTCTTGAATTAACCTCCTGTTTCATCATCATCATCCCTTTCCACTTTGAAATGTAGCATTCTGCTTGTGTTATGTACAACTGCCTTAACTGTAACTTTAAAATATCCCTTCAAATCAGGTAATCCTAAACCTTCTTGTTCTACTGGGAAGATCAACTTATCTCATTTGACTATCTTCTCATCTCATGCAAAATCCATCAACCCTCTATTAAATTACTATCTACAACTTCTGTGGTTGATAAAAATATGCCTGATCTGTCTATAAACCTAAAGGGAATAAAAATATGCCTGATCTGTCTATAAAACTAAAGGGATTAAAAACATGTTCACTGCTTGTACCTTGCTATCAATATCCACAGGCAAGAACTTCCAGTTTTTCAGTTTTTGTATTATCTTTTGCTTAGTCCCTTCCAACATATCCTTAGCTGCCATAACAGAATCCTTTTTAAATCCATACTACTAAATACTTATTTTTTTATCATGTCCCCATAAATATGGGTACTGCTGAACCAATTCATGTGTGGGTATACAGTTTATTGATAAAGCCTTTTATTTATTTTCATTAATTTTATACCCCCCCCCCCAAAAAAAAAAAAAAAAAAAAACTGCAACTCTCTCGATGTTCCACAACACAGAGATTTTCTCTTCTGGTTCCATCAGGTACAATACAATATCATCTGCAAATAAAGACCAGTATTGCTGAACACCATACCAATTATATGCTCAAATATGTGAGTCCCTTACTTTCTTTGTCAATAGTTATTATTAACAGACAAATAAAGAGGAAAGAAAACACACTTCCCACTTTGATTTTTGCCTCTGATATCTCGTACATCCTTCTAATTAACCTTATTATTTTATCAGGAAATGCAAATGCTTCCTTCGCCATTATCAGAATCCCAGCTTACTCTTTTGAATGCTTTATCTGCATCAAGACCCACCAATAACAGTGGTATTTTCTTACATTCTGCTTTCCTCTGTGTCATCATTGTTCTATTAATGTTGTCAAATGTTTGCCTCCCCTTCACAAAGCCGCACTGGTCCATATTCATCAATTCTGGCATCACTTTTGCATTTTTTAAGCCATTACCAACATAAACACTATAATTGTGGTTTAAAATTGAAATGACCAATATGACGCTGGATTGAATGGGTCCTTTACCGTCGTTAGGTATTACAGCCACCACAGCTTTTTTGTAAGGATAAGGATGTTGGTGCATCCCCCTCCTTTTAAAATATTGTTAAACAAAACCCTCCAGATCTTTATCACTTTTTCCCCTCACACCTTCTAAACCTCCACCAGAATACCATCTATTCCTGCAGACTTTCCTGCAAATTGTTTATGCATGAACATTTTTATCTCCTCTCCTCCTATCTTAACTGGTAGTTGTTGGGCCTCATTTAACTGTAACCCCGGCATATTTAAGTCTTCCAGAAATCTTTCCATTTGTGTTTTTTCCCCGAATTCCCCACTTCTCTGCTTTATACAAATTTTCATAAAATTTCCATAATATCTCTATAATACAGAATCTCTGGTTATTGTTCTTGTTATAGACTCACTATGTTTGGCAATAACCATTTCTTCTTTCTATTGCCCAAGTCATTGTGCCAGAAGTTTTTGTGCTCTGGAGTTCTTATCAAAAATATCTGCTTAATAGAATTATTTCCAAACTCGTAACATTATCCAGGTAACCCCTTATTTTCTCATTTAGCACTCTGCAACTGCGCCTCTGCTTATTCTGAGAGATTCCCCATACTTCGTAACACTTAGATCTTCATCAGTCCCTCTAAATCATTCTCATTACTTCATAACTAGAGCTGTTTTTTCTTTTATTTCTACCATATTTTTAAACTCCACTTTTATTTTATCCCACTCACTAGCTATAACTTCTGGAATACTTTCCATCTTTTTTAATAACTCCAGGATACCACTACATATTCCTTAAATTTCTCTCTTTTTAACATGTAGTTGAAAAAGCGCAGGTGTCCCACCTTTACTTCATTAACTTGCATTTTTATCTTATTATTGGTGCATGATCTGAATTACTTATGATGTGTGTCATACGTTCTCAGTTAAATGCACATGTTCCTGTGAAATATAATTTTTTTGTCTAATCTAGTTCAGATATCATACCTTGATGAATAATATGTAAATTCACTCAGACTTTGTACTACTGAACTCTCAACTTTTATTATAAATATATAAATGATGATATAATAAAGATGTTTCTTGTTTAAAAAAGTCAGGAATTAAATAATTTATGTAATATTGCTTAGGTTATTATAGGATATATAACACTGCATGTGAAGTATAATGTCTTATGTTAATATAGTTTAATTACTTTTATATGAATGTAAACTTGCTTATGTCACGAGTGATAATTCAATAAAGATGTTTGGTAAAATAATGCAGCCTATGTCATATTTTACAAGACATTTTGCTTAAACATCCTCAAAAAAAAATCATACCCCCAGAACCTATTAGCTTAATACAAACATACATAACTATGTACATCTTCAAATAATGAAGTTTAACCCTCCTTATAGAAACATTTGTGCCAAACAGCTGCTAAGCCAGGCCCTAATTAACCTGAAATTGAGGTTATTCATGTTAAGATGCATGTTGCAATTCTCCTTACACTAACTGGTGTCATTTTTTTTTTATCTCCATCCCCTCCCAGATGTGAAAACAGCTTACATGGTTTCAGAAATCATTAACTCTTCACCTTGAAGAAACCAGCATTATGTTTAAATGAAGACAAGTTGATAATTGGGGCATTGTTTCCACTTAAAATTTATTAGATTAAGCCAAGGGTCTTAATCCAGGTATTCACCCATGCAAAAGTATGAGAAAACACATAGCTCTACATATATTATGCTCGGTGTACTTGTACACCCCATCCCCTATCTCAACAACCCAAGATTACAGCCTATTAACGTAAACATGCGTTTGTCTAGTTTTTCTTTTTGCACTGTAATGCCTACATTTATAAATCCAAAAAAAAAGAGAAGAGGAAGAAGAAAAAAAGGCATCTGTTTACTTTAGTAACTTTATCACAAAGAAAAATCAATTAAAACTACTTTACTATAAAATATGCAATTTATTTTCTGATAAGTTTCATGAAAGTACTGGTAAGAACATAAACTGTTTAACTTACAGTTACCTTTTTCCTTCTTCTTTTCCTCCCCTCAGAGTGCTTGCAAACATCAATGAGACAAATGGTTTTCAGTTCCCTACAAGTTTAATAAAGTCAGCAAAAGTACTAGTTTTGTCTCTATAATACTCAATACTTGTTTTATCATCCCAAGGACCATTTCCTTGTACAGGGAAGCTTTCTCCATTTCCAGTAAAATAACCAAAAAAAAAAAAAGACAGTCCACAATATTGCTTATATCGAGTAAACCAGCAAAACATTTCCATTTGGCATTGTACAATCCTATCTGTTAACTAGGCAATCTTCACACTCACTGCACCAAAGTGTAAGCAAGGGTCTTGGGCTCCTATCTACAGCTATTTCCTAATCACCATTTTAATTTCAAGAAATGTGGGGCTTGCCATCTCCCTATATGTAATCCACTAGTACATTTTAACTGACTTCAGATAATGACCTAGAGAGTCTGCTGGAAAGGACAGAGATACAAGTCGTAAAGAGCAACACAAACAAATGCAGTGATACTGCCTGTTCTTAGTACATTTCTAAATAGCAAACACATCTAATTCAAGTTCTAAGCAATCCAGTACACTTTTATATGCCAAAAAAATTTAATAAGAAGCAAAGCTTTCGGGTTAACCACCCTACATCAGTACATAACATTGAATGAATCTAAAAAACCATTTAAATAGGAACATGATTAAACCACATGATTCAGCCAGCCTGACAGAATCAACAAACAATTACATATTTAAAATACATCAAAATGACAATACACAGAAATCTAAATTACTTTTAAATATCTGAAATTATTATGAATATATAAAAAATATATGCTTATACATATCCTTATACACATATATATATATGTATTTTCTTGATACGTATCTTATGGTTGTATATGTGTTTTTTTATATATTCATAATAATTTCAGATATTTAAAAGTAATTTAGATTTCTGTGTATTGTCATTTTGATGTATTTTAAATATGTAATTGTTTTTTGATTCTGTTAGGCTGGCTGAATCATGTGGTTTAATCATGTTCCTATTTAAATGGCTTTTTAGATTCATTCAATGTTATGTAGTGATGTAGGGTGGTTAACCCGAAAGCTTTGCTTCTTATTAAATTTTTTTGGCGTATAAAAGTGTACTTGATTGCTTAGAACTTGAATTAGATGTGTTTGCTATTTTGACTGTGATTCGTATATTGTGAACGTCAAAATATAAGGGAACTTGCAGCCAGCCATAATTTGTAAGCATCTTACTCTAATTTCTCGATTTTTCAATTGGAAATAATGAGCACTCTAGTAAGAGCCTTCTCCAGAGAACTAATAATCCACTATTGCAACCTTCATATGTAAAATCCACCCAAGTGGCAATCGCTGGCCATGATGAAGGGGATTTTAGTAAACTACTGACTATTCTAGAGAAGAAAGTTCAAACATTCAAGCAGCTCCAATGGCAGCGATTAAGCTTTTTAGCTTATTTGGAGCTAGGTATAGTTCCGCGAGGCTTACGTATTTTGAAGATGCCCTCTTATGGTAATACCTACATGGACTTGCTTGGACAGTGGCAACAGTTAAATCTGGAGTTGAGTGCAAATTACATGAAATTAATGAATAATTACTTTGAACCTATGGAGAAGAAACTGATAGAGGAAATAGACAAAATTGAAAATGACATCATTGGTTTGCCTTGCTTTGCAAACTGTAATATGCAATATCAAGCCTTCCTGGATCGAGTTCAAACATTGGATGCTAAACTCGAGTTAAAGAAAAAAGGCAAAATTCAGCATGACCTAAATGACTATCGGAATGGTCACATTTTCTCCTGGCCGAGAAATGAAGGTAAACTAGGACAATTTGTTAATGTAAATAAGACTAATAATGAAAAACCAAAATTATCCACCACAAATTTGGACCAGTTGGATACCTTTGAATCATTACAGGAATCCATGCCGGTTAATCAAGAAAATAATGTACTGGGTCCTTTAAACATAATATTAAATCAGCAGACTACTCCAAAGGAAGGGGCGGAAGTTACTGAAGTGTGTAGAAGTGAAGTAGGAAGTACTCCATCCGCCACAATGAACTTGCATAAGTTGGGGGATAGAACAGTATCAGGTGGCGTAAAAGAAAAGAACAAACAGACCAAAATCTCCTCTTTATTACCCTTTCAGTTAAAGCAGCCGGAGAAGGTCGCTGTGCAACCATCTGTACAAAGAGGTCGATCACATCAAAGCAGTACCTCGGGTTAAAGTGTTACCAGACAAACAACGTTGGCAATAAAAAGGAAAAACAACAGTCCTGCTACATACAGCAAAGCAGCGCGTCGTTAAATGAAGTGGAAGGAGTGCACAGAGGTACTGTAAATTTATCAGCCGTTATGTTAACGTATAATCAAACAGAGCTACTCAGCAAGGTTATGAAATTCATTCCCTATGCTGAGGATAACATTGTACAAGCTATTACTGATTTAAGAACTTTTGCAAGAAGTTTGACGTTAAAATTAATATTTAAGGGAAACAACCATGAATCATCAAAATGTAAAAAGCTGAGTACTTTTACTCCTCAGCCATATCCAGCTGTCCTTGCATTTACAAATGTAGTTGAAAGGGAGTTTAGAGAATTATTTTTAAGAACTGATAAGAAAAAATTTTATAATTTAACATATCGAAAATTGATGGCGTTACGTGAACTTGAACAGAACCATGATATTGTAATTAAGCAGGCTGATAAAGGGGGAGCCGTGGTTATAATGGATATGATTAAATATTATGAGAATTTTAAGAGTTTTTTATCAGATGTAGCAATTTTTAAAGAAATAATCATGAATGATGTGAAGAAATGTATAGCAAGTGTAAACATGACAATATACGAGTTACAATTAACTGAAGATATATCAACTGATCTTTTTAATTATTTTATGATACCCTGCCCTAGGATACCACGACTATATGGTACCCCAAAAATACACAAAGATTTGGCTGATCCTCCATTTAGGCCAATTGTATCAGGCAGTGGCTGGATAACGGAACCAGTTTCTAAATACTTACAGATGCAATTAAGTAAGTATTTAGTTAAATGTCCGAGTATATTAAAAAATACTGAAGATTTTTTAACTAAGTTATACACCTGGTATGAATCTAATACTGAAAAAACCTTTCTATTTGTGACCCTAGATATTGTTTCATTGTTTACAGTAATTCCAAATGACCATGGTGTGGATGCCATAAGAAGCTTTCTGAGCTCTGAGACATCCATGCAAGCAAGGGAAATAGAAAATGTTTGTGTACTTTTAGATGTGCTAACGAAAAATTTTTTTTGTTTGATAAGAAATTCTATTTGCAATCGACTGAGGTAGCAATGGGCACCCCAGTAACAAACACATACGCTAATTTAGTATTGTACCAATGGGAGAAACAATTTCTTTTAAGTAATTATAATATACCCAATACCAAAGTTAAATTTTACAAAAGATTTGTTGATGATTGTTTCCTCATTTGGGTTGGTGATGTAGCTGAACTGAACAATTATGTTAATTATTTAAACACGACTACGAACTTCTTAAAGTTTAAAATGACTTACTCTGGAAAAGATATAACTTTCTTAGATATTAGATTGTATAAAAAAGAACATAGTATTCAAACAACGATCTACAAGAAAGAAGTGAGTGTCAACAGATATCAGGAAAGATAGTATGCATCCACAGCATACTTTTAAGGGCGTACTTAAAGCCCAATTAATCAGGGCAAGTAAATTGAATACAGAGGATGTTAACTTTATAATTCAGGCAGATGAAATGGTGCAAGACTTTATTAAGCTAGACTATTCATCACAAATTATTGAATGTATATACAATGAGGTCAAAATGAAAAGAAGCAATGAATATAAACCTGCTGTCTTTAGTGCTCATAATAGACAATCAGTGAATGTGCTAGATAATAAAAATGATGTAGTAAGATATATAACTACATATAATGCTCATACAAGAGATGTTTGTAGCATTATAGAAAGAAACTGGTTGATAATGCTGGCTATGCCAGAGGTAAAAGAGCAATTAGGATTGAAACCGAAGTTTTCTTTTAGGAACATGGAAAATTTAAAACAGAAATTATGCTACAAGTATTTTAGAGAAAAAGAAGAAAAGGGTAATTATTTAAAGAAAAACTTAATGCAGAAATGTTATAATTGTACATGTTGTGTTGACATATTTGATACTTCAAATATATTTGAACATCCTATAACAAAGAAAAAATTTGAATTTGACTGCTCAGCTAATTGTAATACCGGTCAAATAGTCTACCTTGTGACTTGTGTTAAATGCACAAGTTTCTAGGTAAGACTATTAGAAAGTTGAAAGAGTGCATAATAGAACACAAATCTGAAATTAGAAGGGAGATTATGACAAATGCATTAAGTAAGCATATTAAGGAAAATGAAGGTCATGCTTTTAAGTTTAGAGTGATTTGTGAAGTTAATCTTGGTTTGAGAGGGGGTGATATTAATAATGCACTAGAGCTCAAAGAACTTGAATGGATTATTAGACTAGATGCAGAACAAGAACCTGGATTGAATGTAGCGGTTAGTTTGAAACCAGTTCTTGTTAAAAGACAAAGAGAAAATATTTAGATTCTATATTAATATACCAATACTTATTAAGCATGGTCTTTTATTTTCTATGTTTTATGTCTTTTGTGCTTTTAATATGTTCTATGTGTTTTATTGTATCTTTCATATTTATATGCATGAATTTTTTTATATTTTTTTTATATATTTCTTATACATATGTTATATGCTTTTACATATCCTTATACACATATATATATATATATGTATTTTCTTGATACGTATCTTATGGTTGTATATGTGTTTTTTTATATATTCATAATAATTTCAGATATTTAAAAGTAATTTAGATTTCTGTGTATTATCATTTTGGTGTATTTTAAATATGTAATTGTTTGTTGATTCTGTTAGGCTGGCTGAATTATGTGGTTTAATCATGTTCCTATTTAAATGTTTTGTTAGATTCATTCAATTTTATGTACTGATGAAGGGTGGTTAACCCGAAAGCTTTGCTTCTTATTAAATTTTTTTGGCGTATAAAAGTGTATTGGCTTGCTTAGTACATTTCTACCATGTTCTATTTCCAAATGTCTGATTTCAGCCTTTTACCAACTCCTTACAAGTTTTATTAACTGAATATTGCACCAATGTACCTAGAAAACTCCCAATATTTTATATGGGGAACTTCCCACAAAAATCCATATTATTGCCTTAATTTTTGAGTTTTTAAACAGTTTATGACCACACTCTAGTTTTTTTACTTTTATTAATCTAATATTACTTTTCCAGTTTAAAAAAAAAAAGATTACTCAAGTCCTCAAGTCTAGTCAATATATCAAATCATCATCCAAGAACAAGGATATTTTCCCTTCCTCGTCTCCATTTTTTTACCCGTCTATGTTGGATTTGTGTATCACAGCTTTAAGTTGCAAACATGAGGCAAAAAAAAAAAAAAATGCAAGCGACAGACATTCTTGACATGCCTCTCTCAAAAGTCACAAAGGGAGTGAAAGATCGATGTGTCTTTATACAAGCCAGTGAATCCAATACAACCATGTCAAATGCCTTTTCTGTGGTTACAATTATTACTACCCCTTCTTCTACTACTATTACTAATAATACATCTCGATTTTTTTCATGTTGCCTTCATTAGCAACCGTGTCTTCAGAATATTGTCAAATGTCCGGCTCCCTTCCACAAATGTGCTTTACTCATTTATAACTCCGACACATATTTGGCTAAATCACCAGCTATAACTGATATACATTTACTGTTTACTGACTGGGTAAGTCCCTCTAGGCTAGTGTCCTCTTTTCAGGGGAGACCTAAAGTAGTATTTTTACTAGTAGCTGAAATTTGGCCAAGATATCAGGGAACTTCCTTTACTTGTTACAGCACTTGTAGTACATGCAGCTACTGAGTGTGAGCATTCGTTCTGTTCCTAGTGTGAAGGCAGCTGGGAAAATGGTGCTCAAAGATGGTGACGACAGGAGACAGATGAGAATACGGACTCTGTAGTAATGTTTTCGGATCATGAGGAAAGAGAAATCGTTCAAGATGCTGAAAATGATCAAGTAGATGATTCAGAGGAAATCTTCCAGAGAGAACTACTTGAAGAGTCAAGAAGAAAGGAAGGAATTATAATTACAACCCTCCAATTTGGGAGGGTTGCGGGAAGATACAATAGAAAATCTGTTGGAGCAGAGCGAACCAGAGACAGGTAATGATGTTATGTGGGTGAAACAATGGAAAGGCTAAGTAGAAAGGAAGAAAAGAAGAACAAATCATTTGTGGAGATAGTAGGCACACAAAAAGAAGCAGAAAAGGGGGAAACAATGATGGAAGACCTAGAAAAGAAAACATTCATTGCGAGAATACAAAATAATCCATTATTGGACAGGTGTGAGATTTGGGAAAAATCAGTTGTGCCTTTATGGGTAATGGCATAAGAGGTCAAGACCCTTCATGACTTCATTCTAATTAAAAAAGAGAGTGTGTCTTTTTTTTTGAGACTACTGAAATCTTAGAAACTTTTCTAAAGAAATAGAGAGACAAAAAAAGACATTTATTCTTGAAATAATTATGTTGTAAAGACTTTCTTTAGAGAAACAGAACAAATATACAGTTTCAAACAGACATTGAAAGAGAGACTGTAAAAAATATTGCAATGAAGGACATTTCAAAAGTGTTTGATAATAGAGGACTTTGGACAGCAGCTTGTGATTGTAATGTGATTCTGAAAATAGAGAATGGTAAAATTGTACATATTCCTAATATGATTAATGTAGATGGACACACAGCTGTTGTTAAATACTGGGGTAACCCAAAACATGTTTTTTTTTCTGTGGGAGGGAGGGGCAGTTTGTAAATAATTGTGATAAAACGATGTTATGTATGTGAGGAAACTGATCATTCTGCAAAGAACTGTAAAATAGAGTTACAAATGTAAGCAAACAAGACATGTATAGATGGATTGTGAGAAGGAGAGGAAGTTGGAGGGTGAAGTTGAAAAAAGATATGAATGATAAATAAATAATACAATTGGAAGATCAACAAAAAGAGGAGACAGAATGTAACAATATAAATCAATAAAGACAGTTTGGATAATACACAAAGAGGGGAAGATGAGAAAGAGTGGAACATAAATTAGTGATGAAGAGGATATAAACTGGAAAGTAGATGAGAAGAAAATACGATTGGCAAAAGAGTTAAAGATAGGAAAAATAATCACGAAGTTAAAAAGAAAGGAAATGGATAATTAAAATAATTTTCTATTAAAAAAAAAGAGTAGTAAATAATCTTAGAAATGTATTTATTAATGCTAATAGTATTAAGAATTCAGTTAAGAGAACTGGAATAACAGAATGGTGTAAGAGCTGTGATGTGGATTTGATAGTATTACAAGATATTAGGATTGTGACTTAAGACGAAAGAGAACAAAGACTATTTATGGCTAGGTGGTATTATATGGAATTTTGGACATGAAAATGTTCAGGTGTTGCTATATTATGTAGGAAAGGAATAAAAATTTAGGTTATACATTAGACTAGGAAGACTGATGGCAATGGATTTTAGATAGGAAGGAAAAGTGTATATATTAATTACAAGATATGCTTGTGTTGTATAAAGAAAAGGAAACAATTTTTAGACATATTAAATTATGTTACAATGAATATGTATATTATAGTAAGAGGAGATTTTAAATGGAATTTAAGATGCAAGTAAAAATGTAGAATATATAAGAAGGTAATGGAGGAGATAAAATGTCAAAATTTAAAATTATGGAATTTAAATGAAAATACATATAGGATTGGGAGATTACAAACAGAAACAGATTATTTTTTTCTGTCTAAAACTATAAAATTTATAACAGAACAAGAAGCAGAGACTATTTTTACAGATAGATGAAAATAAAGAATATTTTCACATAGGAAAGGTATTAAGAGAATAAATGAAAACGAGTGGAATTAGAATAATCAAGAAAACATAATAAAGTTATGGAAAGGTCATTTACCAATTAAATATTTTTATAAGACTTGGTCAGAATGGTGGATAGTATTTAAAGAAAAGTACAAGAAGATGTACTTAATATGGGAGAATGACATAAAATGAAAAGATGAATAGGAATATGGGAAAATTAAAAAAAACATTTTGCAGGGAAAGAAGGAAGAAGCATCATCATATTAAAGTACTAAAGTTAAAGAGGATAATGTAATGACAGAAATGAAAAGCAGTGATAAGAAAACTAAAAAAAGAGCAATCTAAAATAATGGATATTGTAGGGAAATACGTGAAAGGGATGATAAAAGAAAGAGGATTAAAAATGAAAGATATGGGTAAGGGAAAAAGAGTTTACAGAGGAAATAAAGAATTGGAACAGCAAATTACTATAACTGAGATTGATAAGGTTGTAAAGAATGTATGTGGATACAGCAGCTGGATTGGATAGTACAGGATATCAAATGTATGCAAAATTAATGACAATGCAAAAAGAAATATGAATAAAAGTGTTTAATGAATGGTTAAATGATGGGATAATAAATTATGAAAAAATGTGTGACGGTGTGATGAGATTTATATGGAAAAAGGAAGAAAAAATGAAATTAAAAATTGGAGACCTGTAATGTTGAATAATTGGAGATCTATAAATGAATAATTGTGATTATATGTTATTCATGAAAGTAATACAGAAAAGATTAAAAAACAAATTACATAATAGAAAATTAGGTTTATGGGGTTAGGGGAAAAGGAATTCAAGCAATATCAATGATAATTAGGTACACAGTACATGATATTAAGAAAGGTCAGACAGAAACAAAATTAATATTGACAGACAGACAAAGCATTTTATTCAATACAGAGTGATATTTTATGGTAATTAACAGAAGAATATAACTTTAGTACAAAGAAAAAAAGTACGTGAATCAGTATATAAAAATGCTAAAATTGAAGTAAATGGTTGGTTTAGTGAAAAAGAGAGCGATGGGCGGCCACGGTGGTGCAGTGTTTAGCGTTGCCGCCTCACAGCAAGAGGTTCTCCAGTTCGATCCTTGGCTGGGGTGCCTTCTGTGCGGAGTCTGCATGCCCTCCCTGTGGTAGCGTGGGCTTCCTCTGGGTGCTCCGGTTTCCTCCCACATCCCAAAGACATGCTGTAAGTGGACTGGACACTCTAAATTGGTGTGAGTGTGTGCATGTGTGTGCCTTCTGTGGAAGGTTGGGCGCCGGGCTGGCAACTCGACACTGTAAAACTCCACTGCCAATCATGAGCGGACAGGTGATCCGCTATGGCGACCCCTAACAAGGAAAAGCCGAAAGAAGAAGTGAAAAAAAGAGAGCGATGAAAAAAGTTGCAAAACAGGGATGTCTAATAAGCATTTTTTTGTTTATAATGGTTATGGACAGTGTGATAAAAGGGTTAAATGAAGAGTTGGACAAGAGTAAATATAAACAAGAAATGGGGATAAAACATCCAGTTATGCCTTACGCTGATATATTAATAGCAAAAAAAGGAAAATAAATGGGAAAAGTTATTACAAATGTATGGGATACATTACAAGAAGTTAGTCTGAATCTTAAGAGAAATGTTAAGGGTTAACAGGTGAGAAAGACTTGGAAGGTATACAATTTGGGAAAACAATATCAGGATTAGGAAATTTGAATTTGGAGAGTATGATATAATAAAGAAGCAATGAAAAAGTCTTGAGAAATTTACAAGAACTTAAAATTATGTGGAGTAGGTGTAAGTTATTATATAAAAAAGTAAACGATAAATTCAATACAGATGGTGAAATATGATTCCAAGAGATACAGAAAAACAATATTTTTCAATGTATGGATACACAGTGAATCCAGTCAAAACAGGAGTTTTGTATATGGAAAAAGACAAAGGGAGTCTGGATTTATTGATTCCGATAGTGCAAGCAGCATTTCTAAAACTTTTATAAAGTTCTGAAATGGATAAGTGGAAAAAAGAATATGTTGGTAATGAATATATTTAACAAAAATATAAGAAATGGAAATTAATTAAAATGAACAAAACAGAGAAGGAATGGAAAAATGAAGAGCTAAGGAAGTACCAAGAAAAAAGGTGCAGAAATTAAGTATCGAAAAAATTATGAAAGTAGGAAACGTTTCCACAAAAATATTATGACAAAAAATTATGTGAATCATTGGGAACATTTAAATAAAGAAAAAGCTGAAGCTAAAAAGCAAAGAAATAGATACTGTATGAAAGTGTTCTACAGCAAGCCTTTTTTATGAAGGTAGAAATGAACAAATTATCTGTTAAAGGAAATATGCTTTATAAAAAGATAAGAGAATTTGTCTTGTGGAAGATTAGAAATAGAACATGTCTTTTTAACATGTAAAAGAGTTACAACATGTATATAAAAAGATAAAGTAAAATAAAGAACTGAAAACCTATAAGCAAATAAGCATGCACATGAATGAGTATAGTGTTTATGGAAAGCATAGTAAAGAATATGCCAAACAGGAACAAAAGGATGAGCCACTCCACAGTAAAAAATGCACCTATTCAGGCCAAATTCAATAAAACCAATTCTGGACTTTACTGAAGAAAATAAAACAAATGATAAGCACTTTCGTCCTGACCACTTCAGAGCTTCATCAGATAATGAATTAATTTACACAAACCATTTATATAGTACAAAGGAATCTGGGTAAAACAATCATTAAAAGTTAATAAGTTATTTAAAATGACACACCCCCTTAAAGAAAAATAATGTAAAAAACATGCTTTATATAAGAAAACTGGTTAAAACGCATAAATAAATGTGGAAAATTCAAACTGTATTCTAAAAACATAATAAAATATATAATTTAATAGTACAGAAAAAATATAATTTTTTTTTTTAAAAGAAACACCGTTATCTTTCTAAGGCTTTTAGTTTCAACAGAGCGCTAATGGAAATGTGTTCATTTAAGCCTGGCCAACTTGATGCATTGAGAAGCAGTTGCCAGTAAACCTCTCCTTTCTAACAAAAGTGACCAGGCATCACCTCGAGGTTCTGTTTTAATACCGTCAATGACAGTGATATGAAAAGAGTGACCAGTATTTTCCATAATGTGTTTACTAAGTGCATTTGTACCTTTTTTGATTTTATATCATACAAATGTTCGTAAATTCGGTTCTTTAATTTACGGTCAGTTTTTCCAATGTAAAATTAGCTACAACAGTTAGTTACATAGGGCACACTAAATAATCCTTTCAGATCCACAGTTATATTTTTGATGTAATTTCACTTCAATGTTGTTTATCAGAAAAATGCCCCCTTCCTTAATGTGTTGGCAGTATTTACACATGCCACACTTTTTCATGTGCCCAATATTATTCACTCCATTTGGTTTCATCTCAAAAATGCTTTTTAAGTTTCTGCCTTTCTTGAATACTATGGTGGGGTGTGAATCAATGAAAGGTCTAATGGCTTTCTCTTGGTTTAGAATGGTCCAATTCTTTTCCAAAATTTTCCTTAATGCAGAACTGTCATTGGTATATATAGTAATAAAAGATGTCTTATAGTCCCTTTTAAGTTCTTGAGTCTGCAAACTTAAAGACTGGGTAAAATTATTGGTATTGGTGGTGCTGTTATCAGTGTCTGTTATTAAGAGGCTAAAATGCCCTCTTTCTCCCTTTTATTTACTACCTCTAACATAATGTCAGTAATAAACGTGCACGGGTAGCCTCTTCTCAAAAACATGGCTTTCAAATTGTCACATTCGCTAAGGAAATCATCCATAACTGATACCATTCGGGCCGCCCTCACAAATTGTCCTTTTACAATAGCTTTTTTTTGTTTCATTGGATGTGTACTTGGAAAATGAAGTAAGGCGTTGGAATAAGTTTCCTTTCTGTATATTTTTGAAACAGATTTGTTGTTGGTGTGATCTTTAATGAGAACATCATCTAGGAAAGGCAGCTGGTCCATACTGTAGTTGTGCCTTAATTTCAAGAGGGTGGTGGTGGAATTCATATTTTGTCTTTTCGGCTTTTCCCGGTTAGGGGTCGCCACAGCAGAACTCCGGTCCACTTATGATTGGCAGTAGACTATTTTTTTTATGGTGCCGAGTTGCCAGCCTGACACCCAACCTTCATCGAAGGCACGCCCATTCACGCTCGTCTTTCAGAGGTCACTCGACCGCGGGGAGGACATGCAGACTCCACACAGAAGGCACTCCAGCCGTGAATCAAACAGGAGAACCTCTTGCTGTGAGGCAACAACACTACTGCTGTACCACTGCGGCTACAAATTAATGTACGATATTAAACCTACTACATGTTCAGGAGGTCCAGCCCACAAAATAAAGATATTGTCCAAAAAAAACAGGTGTAGCATTTTACATACTTAAACATTGGACTGTTGAACACAAACTTCTTTTCCCACTGGGTTACAACAATGTTTGCATATAGACCTCCCACATGAGGAACCCATCGCTACACCCTCCTGTTGCAAATAGATTACGTGATTAAAGAGAATAAAGTTGTTTTTCAATACAAGTTCAAGTAGGTGTGCATACGTGGACTTTGTAGTGCTCAATGTCTTTTTCATACAAGTATTCTGAAAACCATTCTAAACCTGTATTATGTGGAATGACAGAGTATAGGTCTTTGATAACGATGGTTAAAAGGACATAATGGGTTTGAAATGGAGTGTTGTTGATGAGATGCAAGAAACTCCATGAGTCCTTACAAATGTGGGTTTCAGAACAGACCAGTTCTTTAAACCTAGTATCTAAAGGTTTTGCAAGAGGGTGGGTGATAGAACCTTTTGCGCCCACAATGGGTCTCATGGGTGGTTGGTCAAGGTTCTTATGAAGTTATGGTAACCCCAATCATCACTGACATTCTGGGATATGACACAGTGAGATAATTTAGCTCATCAATGGTAATGGACCCCTCCATAAACAAATCCTGTAAATCATTTCTAATTCTACTGTAAGCTGTGTGTAATTCATTAAGGGAGTATTTAGCAAATGCCTTCCCAATCAGAATACGCAACATCTTGTTAGCATAATCAACCTGGTTCATAAGAACTACACACCTCCACCCTTGTCGGGTTTCATTATTCTAACCAAATCAAGAATGCTTTTAATGTCTTGTAATATGGTCTTCACATCACTGTCCATCTGTCTTTTCTGATTAATCCTTAAAAAATTACGGACATCTTGTTCACATACTCTTTCAAATAGTTGAATGATGGGGTGAAGGAGAGGATTAAAGGTGCTGGACATGGCTAAAGGGTTGATAACATTTTCTAGTGATGAATTATGAAAAAGGACCCTAAAATTTAACTTACGTGTGTATAACTTTAAGTCAAGTAGGGTGTTAGAAATGTCCGTAGGTTGTGAAGGTACATAGGTGAAACATTTTGAAAATAAATCACAGTGCTCAACACCAATAAACACATCAGAAAAATTATACACTTGAAAATCACCATCACAACTGGTGATAATGTTACAATGGGGTAGTAAATAATCAGTGGACACCTCCAAAATGTCTAAAGAATCATTATTTAATTCCCGTTGGACCACGTATGATTCTGTGCCCCCCCCCACTGACTGAATCCTCCCCTCGTGTTCCATTGGGTGTTGGGGGGGGTAAGTGTTCTCCTGGTGAGTTCCCCAAGGTTGATATGAAACTGCAGCTTTGCTCTTTATTCTCTCCGACCGTTTTAGGGCTGGAAATTCTCGTGGGTCTAAAAAATAGTTTTGGTCATTATTAACTGTAACACAGTTTGTTTCAGTGTTGTTGCAAGAATCATTACCAGCAGAAGTGTGACCAAGGTCAGGGAATTTATTGCCCCATTCCTGAGAGGGAGGTGGATTGGGGTAAGCAAATCCTTTTCCATAGTCATTTTTATCCCTGTTGAGTTTTTTCCTTACGTGCTGTTATAGAGGTAGATAACTGCTCAATAATATGAAAGATACGTGCATGTTCATATGTAAATTCATTATACTGTGTTCATTAATTCTTTTACCAAGCTCAGAAACATTACTTATTAAATCATTTATTAAAACATCATTACTTTTCACAATAACTTTCATACATTCAACACCATGAGAATCAGAAAGAGCCAAAAGTTCTTTATGCAGGTTGGAGCCTGCTATCAAACCACTAGGGTAACGCCACATTCTGAGTCCCTTAGGGACAATATGCTCTTTTATACATTCTGAAAAATATGCATTGGCAAGCTGCAAGCGAGGATGTAGCGATGGGTTCCTCATGTGGGGGTATATATATGCAAACATTGTTGTAACCCAGTGGGAAAAAAAAGTTTTTGTTCTCTCATGGAATTAACATGATTCCTAATGGAAAGAACTAAATGTGGAGGGTAATTTCTTTGTACAAATAAACCAGTTAAAAAGTCACACTCAGAGTTAAAGGTGTCATCATCTGTAATTAATCTAGAAAGCCTCACAAACTGCCCTTTGACCACATTCCTCTTCATAAAAAATGGGTGCTGTCTCCCAAAGTTGAGATAGTTGTTTCTGTATGTCTCTTTTCTGAAGATATTTGATGAAAGCTCACCAGTGGATTCATTAATGGTCAAGGTGGTGTCCAAGAAGGAAACAGATGAGCCCTTGCCAGCAATAACAAACTTGAGAAAACCAATGCTGGTGGACAAGGAATCAACAAACAGATGCAAGTGTTGTTCGGTGCCTCTCCGTACAAAAAAAATATCATCAATAAATCTATAGTACTGTTCAACTAATTCAAACCCGGGTACATACACCAATGTGTCCAATTCCCACTCGCTTAAAACAATGTTGGCGAACGCAGGTGCCATTTCTGTGCCCAAGGCAACACCTCTTACCTGTTTGAAAATATGTTTGTTGAAATGAAATAAGTTATTATCTAACACCAACTCCATATGTTTGTACAAAGTATCAATTCTGTCTTTCGGAAATTTGGCAAACTTGTGTAAAAAATGTTTAATATGCACACTAAATTTAAGCATATTTTAAAATGGGGTTTCACTATTTAACCTAAACCATCCACTGACACAAACAGATGTTTAAGCTTTTCACTTCCCATTAGTAGGGCTATGAAACAAATTAGAAGCATTATTAACAATAATTGGAGAATCATCACTAGTGGCAGTAACTTAAAACCACTTATTGGGTCATTTCCTAAGTTTACTTTCAAAAAGTGTAAAACTTAAGTCTTTTTTTGAGACACAAGCTCAATCGTTTCTTTTATCTGAACCACTGACAATTGGGATGTTCAAATGTGGCAAATGTGTGTGCTGTGACTATATTTTTACAGAGAATTCATATGTGTTCCCACATTCTACTGCTTCCATTTTTTTTTAAAAAAACACTAACTGCAACAGATCCTTGGTAGTATATGCACCTATATGTTCATCATGTCATAGTTTTTACATTGGTAAAACTACACGTAAGCTAAGTGACAGGGTTAGAGAGCACAATGCAGCCATTAGATCTAAAGATAGGTCAAATGCCTTGGCCAAACACAGTATTGTTTGTACTAATTTTGTCAAGTTTAGGTTTTGGTGCTGGAGCAAGTTCCGGATTTTTTTGGGGACTCTGACAATCTCCTGCAAGTTTTGGAGTTGAAATGGCAGTTGTATTTGAAAGCAGATTGTCCCCCTGGTTTAAATGAATCTACCAAATGAAGTGGGCCCGAAGATGGATGCAATAACCTTTTCTATAGTATCATTGTTAGATTATGAATATTCATGTTATTTGCACTTAATTTAGTCAGTTTCCTAGCTCTGATTACCTACGTATGCATTACTTTAAGCGTTCTTGTTAGCCATTGGTTATTTACTGATTGTTAACAGTTTGGGGAGTTTAAAAAAAAATTTTTTTTTAACAAAAAAGGGGAAAAAG